>NW_027032812.1:0-5282 GCF_034236695.1 Oncorhynchus nerka | reverse complement strand
GTGAGGACCCAACAGCGATTCAACAGAAACAGAGTCTTTTAATGTCCAAACAGGGAAAACATAAATCCTCAATCTTTACAGGAGATGTCCAAACAGGGAAAACATAAATCCTCTATCTTTGCAGGAGAGTCCTCCTTCTAGTAGTAGAGGAGAATTGCAGGGCTAGCGGCAACCGACTGCAGGTCCCTCTGGGTAGGCGCGGGCCGTAGAGGACAGAGACACCTGCTCACACGCAGCATCTGATGAAGAGGCAGATTACGACAGGACGGGACAAGGGCAAAGCAAACAAGAATCCGACAAGGACAGAAGCAGAAACAGAGAGAGAAATAGAGACTTAATCAGAGGGCAAAAGAGGGGACAGGTGTGAGAGAGTAAACGAGGTCGTTAGGAGAATGAGGAACAGCTGGGAGCAGGAACGGAACGATAGCGAGAGAGAGTAACCAATACGACTGAGATGGCCGCCCGTCATGTCTCGTCGCGTTCCTAGGAAACTATGCAGTTTTTTGTTTTTTACGTGTTATTTCTTACATTAGTACCTCTTAGGTCATCTTAGGTTTCATTACATACAGCTCTAGAAGAACTACTGAATATAAGATCAGCGCCAACTCACCATCAGTAATGGTACCAAGAATATGTTTTCATGACGACTGATCCGGTGTTCTGCCTTACAAACAGGACAACGGAATGGATCGCATGCAGCCACCCAAGGAAACGACTCCGAAAAAGAGGGAAACGAGGCGGTGTTCTGGTCAGACTCGAAAAGGGCACATCGCGCACCACTCCCCAGCATTCTTGCCAATGTCCAGTCTCTGACAACAAGGTTGACGAAATCCGAGCAAGGGTAGCATTCCAGAGGGACATCAGAGACTGCAACGTTCTCTGCTTCACAGAAACATGGCTTACTGGGAAGACGCTATCCGACGCGGTGCAGCCAACGGGTTTCTCCACGCATCGCGCCGACAGAAACAAACATCTTTCTGGTAAGAAGAGTGGCGGGGCGTATGCCTCATGACTAACGAGACATGGTGTGATGAAGGAAACATACAGGAACTCAAATCCTTCTGTTCACCTGATTTAGAATTCCTCACAATCAAATGTAGACCGCATTATCTTCCAAGAGAATTCTCCTCGATTATAATCACAGCCGTATATATCCCCCCCCAAGCAGACACATCGATGGCTCTGAACGAACTTTATTTAACTCTTTGCAAACTGGAAACCATTTATCCGGAGGCTGCATTCATTGTAGCTGGGGATTTTAACAAAGCTAATCTGAAAACAAGACTCCCTAAATTTTACCAGCATATCGATTGCGCAACCAGGGGTGGTAAAACCTTGGATCATTGTTACTCTAACTTCCGCGACGCATATAAGGCCCTGCCCCGCCCCCTTCGGAAAAGCTGACCACGACTCCATTTTGCTGATCCCTGCCTACAGGCAGAAACTAAAACAAGAGGCTCCCACGCTGAGGTCTGTCCAACGCTGGTCAGACCAAGCTGACTCCACACTCCAAGACTGCTTCCATCACGTGGACTGGGACATGTTTCGTATTGCGTCAGATGGAAATATTGACGAATACGCTGATTCGGTGTGCGAGTTCATTAGAACGTGCGTCGAAGATGTCGTTCCCATAGCAACGATAAAAACATTCCCAAACCAGAAACCGTGATTGATGGCAGCATTCGCGTGAAACTGAAAGCGCGAACCACTGCTTTTAATCAGGGCAAGGTGTCTGGTAATATGTCCGAATATAAACAATGCAGCTATTCCTCCGCAAGGCTATTAAACAAGCTAAGCGTCAGTACAGAGACAAAGTGGAATCTCAATTCAATGGCTCAGACACAAGAGGCATGTGGCAGGGTCTACAGTCAATCACGGACTACAAGAAGAAACCCAGCCCAGTCACGGACCAGGATGTCTTGCTCCCAGGCAGACTAAATAACTTTTGCCCGCTTTGAGGACAATACATTGCCACTGACACGGCCTGCAACGAAAACATGCGGTCTCTCCTTCACTGCAGCCGAGGTGAGTAAGACATTTAAACGTGTTAACCGCAAGGCTGCAGGCCCAGACGGCATCCCCAGCCGCGCCTCAGAGCATGCGCAGACCAGCTGGCCGGTGTGTTTACGGACATATTCAATCAATCCCTATACCAGTCTGCTGTTCCCACATGCTTCAAGAGGGCCACCATTGTTCCTGTTCCCAAGAAAGCTAAGGTAACTGAGCTAAACGACTACCGCCCCCGTAGCACTCACTTCCGTCATCATGAAGTGCTTTGAGAGACTAGTCAAGGACCATATCACCTCCACCCTACCTGACACCCTAGACCCACTCCAATTTGCTTACCGCCCAAATAGGTCCACAGACGATGCAATCTCAACCACACTGCACACTGCCCTAACCCACCTGGACAAGAGGAATACCTATGTGAGAATGCTGTTCATCGACTACAGCTCGGCATTCAACACCATAGTACCCTCCAAGCTCGCCATCAAGCTCGAGACCCTGGGTCTCGACCCCGCCCTGTGCAACTGGGTTCTGACTTCCTGACGGGCCGCCCCAGGTGGTGAGGGTAGGCAACAACATCTCCTCCCCGCTGATCCTCAACACGGGGCCCCACAAGGGTGCGTTCTGAGCCCTCTCCTGTACTCCCTGTTCACCCACGACTGCGTGGCCATGCACGCTCCAACTCAATCATCAAGTTTGGTGGACGACACAACAGTGGTAGGCTTGATTACCAACAACGACGAGACGGCCTACAGGGAGGAGGTGAGGGCCCTCGGAGTGTGGTGTCAGGAAAATAACCTCACACTCAACGTCAACAAAACTAAGGAGATGATTGTGGACTTCAGGAAACAGCAGAGGGAACACCCCTATCCACATCGATGGATCAGTAGTGGAGAGGGTAGCAAGTTTTAAGTTCCTCGGCATACACATCACAGACAAACTGAATTGGTCCACTCACACTGACAGCGTCGTGAAGAAGGCGCAGCAGCGCCTCTTCAACCTCAGGAGGCTGAAGAAATTCGGCTTGTCACCAAAAGCACTCACAAACTTCTACAGATGCACAATCGAGAGCATCCTGGCGGGCTGTATCACCGCCTGGTACGGCAACTGCTCCGCCCTCAACCGTAAGGCTCTCCAGAGGGTAGTGAGGTCTGCACAACGCATCACCGGGGCAAACTACCTGCCCTCCAGGACACCTACACCACCCGATGTTACAGGAAGGCCATAAAGATCATCAAGGACATCAACCACCCGAACCACTGCCTGTTCACCCCGCTATCATCCAGAAGGCGAGGTCAGTACAGGTGCATCAAAGCTGGGACCGAGAGACTGAAAAACAGCTTCTATCTCAAGGCCATCAGACTGTTAAACAGCCACCACTAACATTGAGTGGCTGCTGCCAACACACTGTCATTGACACTGACCCAACTCCAGCCACTTTAATAATGGGAATTGATGGGAAATGATGTAAATATATCACTAGCCACTTTAAACAATGCTACCTTATATAATGTTACTTACCCTACATTATTCATCTCATATGCATATGTATATACTGTACTCTAGATCATCGACTGCATTCTTATGTCACTAGCCACTTTAACTATGCCACTTTGTTTACTTTGTCTACATACTCATCTCATATGTATATACTGTACTGATACCATCTACTGTATGCTGCTCTGTACCATCACTCATTCATATATCCTTATGTACATATTCCTTATCCCCTTACACTGTGTATAAGACAGTAGTTTTGAATTGTTAGTTAGATTGACAAATAAAATTTGATTTGATTTGACCTCGTGAGTCAAAAAAAAATCGCGCAACATTTCGTAGCGCCCTGCTATTCATGCCAGGAATATGGTACGTCTCATTTGGTTAGTTTGTGTGCAAAGGAAACAGTCAGACCTTTCCAAAAGTGTTTAAATCACGCCTGTGCCATTTACAGAACGTGCGTTTCGGTCTAATAGGTCATGAAAATCTGTTCACTGAAAGTGTAAAAATATATTCGTCCGCGCCTGCAGGCAATTGTTTACAGAGAACAGAATTAAATAGAGCCGCGTTCTCATTGGCTACAGCTTCCCATGCTGTCTACAGTTACGTCATTAGTTTCGCAATTGATTCTTGGTCTAACCCAAACAAGAGAACTACTTTCCTACTGCCACCGCCCAGATTTTCGAATCCACCATTTTCAGCCATGTATTTCTCAACGGACCAGCTAACGATTCCACACGGTCTAATGAGGTATTTTATGACTTATTAACGTGTAATAATACCTAAAGTAGCATTACAAACGTATTTCGAAGTGTTTTGTGAAAGTTTATCGTCGACTCTTGGCATTTTAAAATGACGCTACGTTAAAAATGCTAATTTTTCCCTCCATTCCCAAGGTATTCCTAGCTCGACATTCAGGCTATATATGGACCGATTTAATCGAAAAAGACCCTAAATGATGTTTATAGACATCTAGGAGTGCCAAGAATGAAGTTTCGCCAAAGGTAAGGAATGTTTTATATTTTATTTCAGCCTTTTCGCTTGCGAGCGCTAACGAAAAATCTGTCGCTTTTGTAATGCTGCATTTCTGTGAGGTTGCATGGTACAGATATTACGTCTCATGCTTTCCGAAAAGCATTTACAAATCTGACTTGGTGAATAGATTCACAACGAGTGTAGCTTTAATTTGGTATATTGGATGTCAATTTTGATGACATTTGAATTTTTATCATAAACTATGCGTGGTGCACTTGAAATTTCAGTTGGAGGCCACGGAAGGAGTGTTGTATGGCATTGAAGCTCGTTTGGAGGTTAGATGGCGCTAGTGTCCAATGGACGCGGCCGGAAGGTGCGGGCAGAAATGGGTGTCATCTGCGCAGAGGTGGATCAGGGAATCGCCCCGCAGCAAGAGCAACATCATTGATATATACAGAGAAAAGAGTCGCCTCGAGAATTGAACCCTCTGGCACCCCATAGAGACTGCCAGAGGACCGGACGGCATGCTCCTCCGATTTGGCACACTGAACTCTGTCTGCAAAGTAATTCGTGAACCAGGCAAGGCAGTCATCCGAAAACCGAGGCTACTGAGTCTGCCGATAAGAATATGGTGATTGACAGAGTCGAAAGCCTTGGCAAGGTCGATGAAGACGGCTGCACAGTACTGTCTTTTATCGATGGCGGTTATGATATTGTTTAGTACCTTGAGCGTGGCTGAGGTGCACCTGTGACCGGCTCGGAAACCAGATTGCACAGCGGAGAAGGTACGGTGGGATTCGAGA
>NW_027032811.1:0-5281 GCF_034236695.1 Oncorhynchus nerka | reverse complement strand
ACTTACAAATTGGACTACACATATAGTAGTAGGACTAGTCTACCTGACTACACATATAGTAGTAGGACTAGTCTACCTGACTACACATATAGTAGTAGGACTAGTCTACCTGACTACACATATAGTAGTAGGAGTAGTCAACCTGATTACACATATAGTAGACGGACTAGTCTACCTGGTTACACATATAGTAGTAGGACTAGTCTACCTGACAACACATATAGTAGTAGGACTATTGTACCTGACAACACATATAGAAGTAAGACTAGTGTACCTGACTACACATATCGTAGTAGGACTAGTCTACCTGACTACACATATAGTAGTAGGACTAGTCTACCTGACAACATATATAGTAGTAGTACTAGTCTACCTGACTACACATATAGTAGTAGGACTAGTCTACCTGACTACACATATAGTAGTAGGACTAGTCGACCTGACAACATATATAGTAGTAGGACTAGTCTACCTGACTACACATATAGTAGTCGGACTAGTGTACCTGACAACATATATAGTAGTAGGACTAGTCCACCTGACTACACATATAGTAGTCGGACTAGTCCACCTGACTACACATATAGCAGTAGGACTAGTCTACCTGACAACACATATAGTAGTAGGACTAGTCTGCCTGACTATAGTAGTTGGACTAGTCCACCTGACTACACATATAGCAGTAGGGCTAGTCTACCTGACAACACATATAGTAGTCGGACTAGTCTACCTGACAAACACATTTTGTAGAAGGACTAGTCAACCTTACAACACATATAGAAGGACTAGTCTACCTGGTTACACATATAGTAGTAGGACTAGTCTACCTGACAACACATATAGTAGTTGGACTAGTCTACCTGACTACACATATAGTAGTAGGACTAGTCTACCTGACAACACATATAGTAGTAGGACTAGTCTACCTACAACACATGTAGAAGAGGACTAGTCCCTGAAAACACATATAGAAGGACTTATGTAGTAGGACTAGTCTACCTGACTAACACATATAGAAGTAGGACTAGTCTACCTGACTACACATATAGTAGTAGGACTAGTCCACCTAGTGTAGGACTAGTCTACCTGACTAACACATATAGTAGTAGGACTAGTCTACCTGACTACACATATAGCAGTAGGACTAGTCTACCTGACTACACATATAGTAGTAGGACTAGTCTACCTGACTACACATATAGCAGTAGGACTAGTCTACCTGACTACACATATAGTAGTAGGACTAGTCTACCTGACTACACATATTTACATTTACACATATAGTAGTAGGACTAGTCTACCTGACAACACATATAGTAGTAGGACTAGTCTACCTGAAAACACATTTTGTAGTAGGACTAGTCTACCTTACAACACATGTAGAAGGGGACTAGTCTACCTGATACTAGTAACACATATAGAAGTAAGACTAGTGTACCTGACTACACATATCGTAGTAGGACTAGTCTACCTGACTACACATATGGTAGTAGGACTAGTCTACCTGACAACATATATAGTAGTAGTACTAGTCTACCTGATTACACATATAGTAGTAGGACTAGTCGACCTGACTACACATATAGTAGTCGGACTAGTCGACCTGACTACACATATAGTAGTCGGACTAGTCGACCTGACCACACATATAGTAGTCGGACTAGTCCACCTGACACATATAGTAGTTGGACTAGTCTACCTTACAACACATGTAGAAGAAGGACTAGTCTACCTGACTACACATATGGTAGTAGGACTAGTCTACCTGACTACACATATAGCAGTAGTTGGAGCGATCTAGTCGCATCCGATTCTGCATTGTATAGGACTTTTCATTACATTTCATTACATTTCATTATAGTACAACGGTCTGATTTGTCTAATCTTAGCAATTTCCTCTAGTCTACATAGTCGTCGTGATCAAAGATAATAGCGTAATTATCGTATTTCAGTCTCGTATCTGTCCAACACGTTCTACCTAGCACTGTAGTAACTATCACACTCAACTGAACACTTGATAGAAGAAGTGTTAGCTAGCTACATAGACTAGCTACATAGTTGTCTTTGGTCTTCAAAGATAATTGTGTAGCAGTAGGTGTGGAGTCTTAGAGTGATAATTGCGTTATTATCGTATTTCGTCGCCCTCCTATCTGCCTAGCAGGTTGTAGCACTTTTCTCTACCGTAGCATGTACATTTCCTTATCACACTCACAACGACTTGATTAGTGTAGTGTTAGCTAGCTACATAGCTAGCTACATAGTTGTCTTTGCTGTCTTCGTATCCAAGATAATTGTGTAGCTTAGAGTGTGGAGTCTTAGAGTGATAATTGCGTTATTATCGTATTTCGTCGCCTCCTATCTGCCTAGCAGCTAGCCAGCTAGCACGTTCACCGCCTACCGTAGCACTGTAGTAACTATCACACTCAACTGAACGACTTGATTAGTGTAGTATTAGATAGCTACATAGTTGTCTTTGCTGTCTTCGTATCCAAGATAATTGTGTAGTTTAGAGTGTGTAGTCTTAGAGTGATTATCTTAATTCACCGAGGTCAGCTAGCCAGCTATTTTGTCGTCCTTAACGTAGGAGACACCTAGCTAGCCAATAGCCAGCCAACGTCTACTGAATAGAACTTTCGCATTCCGATCGCATTCCGTCGCTCCACAGGTAGTATCACTTTTTCATTTCATTTCATTACAGTCCCAACGGTGTGATTTGTTTGATCGTAGCTAGCTACATAGCTAGCTACATAGCCGTCTTTGTTTCAAAGATAATTGTGTAGTCTAGAGCGATTTTCTAGGTTAGCTAGCCAGCTATTGTCGTTCTCCTAACGCAACGTAACGTAACCAACACTGCTAGCTAGCCAGCTAGCTCCCGATAAGCAGCACTGTAGAAACCACACTCAACGGTACGACTTGATTAGGGTAGTGTCAACAACGCAGCTAGCCTACCCCAGCAGTACTCTATCATTTTAATCATTTTAGTCAATTAGATTCTTGCTACGTAAGCTTAACTTTCTGAACATTCGAGACGGTAGTCCACTTGTCATTCCAATCTCCTCTGCATTAGCGTAGCCTCTTCTCTAGCCTGTCAACTATGTGTCTGTCTATCCCTGTTCTCTCCTCTCTGCACAGACCATACAAACGCTCCACACCGCATGGCCGCAGCCACCCCACCCGGTGGTCCCAGCGCGCACGACCCACGTGGAGTTCCAGGTCTCCGGTAGCCTCTGGAACTGCCGATCTGCGGCCAACAAGGCAGAGTTCATCTCAGCCTATGCCACCTCCAGTCCTCGACTTCTTGGCTCTGACGGAAACATGGATCACCACAGACAACACCACGCTACCCTACTGCTCTCTCTTCGCCCCCACGTGCTCTCGCACACCCCGAGAGCTTCTGGTCAGCGGGGTGGTGGCACCGGGATCCTCATCTCTCCCAAGTGGTCATTCTCTCTCTTCTCCCTTACCCATCTGTCTATCGCTCCTTGAATTCCATGCTGTCACAGTTACCAGCCCTTCAAGCTTAACATCCTTATCATTTATCGCCTCCAGGTTCCTCGGAGAGTTCATCAAATGAGCTTGATGCCTTTGATAAGCTCTTTCCTGAGGACGGCTCTACCTCTCACAGTCTGGGCCACTTTAACCTCCCCACGTCTACCTTGACCCATTCCTCTCTGCCTCCTTCTTTCACTCCTCCCTCTTTGACCTCACCCCTCTCACCTTCCCCCTACTACAAGGCAGGCAATACGCCGACCTCATCTTTACTAGATGCTGTTCCTCCACTAACCTCATTGCAACTCCTCCAAGTCTCCGACCACTACCTTGTATCCTTTTCCCTCTCGCTCTCATCCAACACTTCCCACACTGCCCCTACCCGGATGGTATCGCTTCGTCCCAACCTCGCTCTCTCCCCCGCTACTCTCTCCTTTCCATCCTATCATCTCTTTCCTCTGCTCAAACCTTCTCCAACCTATCTCCTGATTCTGCCTCCTCAACCCTCCTCCCTCCCCTTTCTGCATCCTTGACTCTCTATGTCCCCTATCCTCCAGGCCGGCTCGGTCCTCCTCCCGCTCCGTGGCTCGACGACTCATTGCGAGCTTACAGAACAGGCCTGGGAAGCAGCTGAGCTGAAATGGAGGAAAACTCGCCCCTGCGACCTGGCATCCTTTCACTTTCCTCCCTACATTTTCCCTCCTCCTCTGTCTCTGCTGCCAAAGCCACTTTCTACCACTCTAAATTCCAAGCATCTGCCTCTAACCCTAGGGAAGCTCTTTGCCACCTCTCCTCCCTCTTGAATCCTCCTCCCCCTCCCCCTCCTCCCTCTCTGCAGATGACTTCGTCAACCATTTTGAAAAGAAGGTCGACGACATCCGATCCTCGTTTGCTAAGTCAAACGACACCGCTGGTTCTGCTCACACTGCCCTACCCTGTGCTCTGACCTCTTTCTCCCCTCTCTCTCCAGATGACATCTCGCGTCTTGTGACGGCCGGCCGCCCAACAACCTGCCCGCTTGACCCTATCCCCTCCTCTCTTCTCCAGACCATCTCCGGTGACCTTCTCCCTTACCTCACCTCGCTCATCAACTCATCCCTGACCGCTGGCTACGTCCCTCCCGTCTTCAAGAGAGCGAGAGTTGCACCCCTTCTGAAAAACCTACACTCGATCCCTCCGATGTCAACAACTACAGACCAGTATCCCTTCTTTCTTTTCTCTCCAAAACTCTTGAACGTGCCGTCCTTGGCCAGCTCTCCCGCTATCTCTCTCAGAATGACCTTCTTGATCCAAATCAGTCAGGTTTCAAGACTAGTCATTCAACTGAGACTGCTCTTCTCTGTATCACGGAGGCGCTCCGCACTGCTAAAGCTAACTCTCTCTCCTCTGCTCTCATCCTTCTAGACCTATCGGCTGCCTTCGATACTGTGAACCATCAGATCCTCCTCTCCACCCTCTCCGAGTTGGGCATCTCCGGCGCGGCCCACGCTTGGATTGCGTCCTACCTGACAGGTCGCTCCTACCAGGTGGCGTGGCGAGAATCCGTCTCCTCACCACGTGCTCTCACCACTGGTGTCCCCAGGGCTCTGTTCTAGGCCCTCTCCTATTCTCGCTATACACCAAGTCACTTGGCTCTGTCATAACCTCACATGGTCTCTCCTATCATTGCTATGCAGACGACACACAATTAATCTTCTCCTTTCCCCTTCTGACGACCAGGTGGCGAATCGCATCTCTGCATGTCTGGCAGACATATCAGTGTGGATGACGGATCATCACCTCAAGCTGAACC
>NW_027032810.1:0-5281 GCF_034236695.1 Oncorhynchus nerka | reverse complement strand
CTGGGTTCTGATGTGAGTGTGCGTTGCGAGGTGTCCCACATACCAGATGGGGAGCCACACTGCAATGGGAAAAGACATGGAGATTCCACATCTAACACCACGCTGTTCTACAACAAAACGGCCCATATGATCATCCACACTGTCGATCAGAATTACCAGGGAGATCTAACTGCAATTTCAGACTGAATGGAGAATTGTTGTCTACGGTTTATACTACACTGAATGTGCAAACAGGTAGATTTATTAACATGAATGTAATATATTAATACATGACTTGACCAAATGTTAAATATTCAGGAAAGATGGTCCTCAATAATACAAAGAAAAGAGTGATACAACTGCACTATACAGGCAAACAATATCATCAGCATTTTCCTTTTAATGTTTCTTTTTCCAGGCACATTTAGTAACCCATTGATACATCTGTTTCGAGAGAGCAGCAACAGCAGTGAGGTGAAGTTGATCTGCAAGGTCATAGTTCCCCAGGTTCCCCATACAGCAGAGCCGAATGGATCATGAGCAGATCAACAACATCTGTTACTCTGACTTCATCGGACAAAGTCAGAAGTGACCGATTCTCATCTCCCTCATTCAACGGATATGATTTCCCACTGCATGTCTCACCGGTGACATTTGAGGATAGTGGAGTTTTCACATGTTTCTTTGAACAACAAAGGTTCAGCTGGGTTAAAATCACAACCATTCGAGGTAACTTTGCTTTTGTCTTTTAACAATGAGAGAGCAGACACTCTGTTCACTTAGGCTGTTGGTTACTATGACAACCATACATTTTTCATTTAATAATTTAATTTAATCAGCTGTTCAGTACATTGTTACAGTTACTGCTCTTTCAGTCAAAGTACAGTACAGTACTTTTTTCTGTTATTTATCTTAGTATCTGAATCTGGAGGGCCCCCTGGTGGCCAGCCCGTGGTGGTGAGGTGTGAGGTGTCGGAGGTGAGCACCGACCCTGTGACCCTGGTCTGGATGAGGATGGAGGGAGCAGGTGGCTGCTGGTTAAACAGGACGTCCTGACAGAGAGTCACCCTAACAGGACGCTCAGTGTGACCCTGCCCAGCCTCCGTAGGGACCAGCTGCACTGGCAGTGTGCTGTGTTCACAGAGGGCATGCTCAGAGCGACAGCCTCCTGACCCTCACACTCCCCACACAGACAAAAATGTCTTCAACGACAGGTAACAACTTAGTTATGATAGACTCTCTTCAAATTGATCTAATCTGTTCCAACCTATCTCAAACCAAACACATTTTCCTCACTGGACCTCTGTTCTCCCCTGGCATAGGCCTAGTGTAACAAAATAAATAGGTTACCATGCTGGAGAGGTTGCCATGTTTAATATAATCTAACAGAAGTCTCTGTTTCACAGGGATGGGCACCGAGACAGTGGTCAGAGGGGTGATTACAATGGCTGCCACCCTAGGAATTCTGGGACTTCTCGGGTTCTACTGTCGAAGACCAAGCGGTAAGGAGACACTCCCTCTTGGGTAGACTCTCCATAAAAAAATATATCCAACCCGATCCCAAAGGAACGGGACATTGAGGAATCCTCTAAAATGTCTGCCTTAGACAGTACCTACCTTTCTCTTTCGTTTTGGACCGAGGCAGAGCTAGCCTTTCTCATGGGACGTGGATCCTTCTCTGCCTTAGACAGTACCTACCTTTCTCTTTCGTTTTGGACCGAGGCAAAGCTAGCCTTTCTCATGGGACGTGGATCCTTCTCTGCATTAGAGAGCTTTTAAAGTCTCCAAACATATGACCAACTTTGATTTTGTAGTGAACTACAACTTAAATTAACATTATGACGAAACATTCTGGTTGATGTGTTGTTGTGTCTTCCATCCAGGCACCCAGACACAGAGACAAAAGGAGGAACCTGCTCAACTGGAGGAGACTAGTGTATAGCCTTGTTGCTAGCCTATGGCCTGTGGCTGTGTTGAAATATAGCTTTCCCACCCATGTCTGTACCAACCAGTGACGTCTTTCACACTGAATTACCACATGACACACTGTGTTCTGTCAAAAGGTCTGGCAATAGAAACTTCACTGGTGTTAAAATAATGTGTTAACCACCAACAACCTTCCCCTCAATGACTAATATTGAAAACATGACCATGTTATGATACTGTAAGCATCTTTCCAAAAGACCTAAATAATTCACACTGAGTGTACAAAACATTAGGAACACCTGCTCTTTCCATGACATAGTCTGACCAGGTGAATCCAGGTGAAAGCTATGATCCCTTATTGATGTCACTTGTTAAATCCACTACGATCAGTGTAGATAAAGGGGAGGAGACAGGTTAAAGAAGGATTCTTGAGACGATTGAGACATGGATTGTGTATGTGTGGCATTCAGAGGGTGAATGGTCAAGACAAAATAGTAATGTTTTTACACTCAGTGTATATTATTTAGTTCATCCTAGAAATGTACATTTCCATTCATCCTCAGTCTGTAATGTTTGTACACAATAAATGGGGATGTTAATACTAGTTTGTCAACAGTGTCTCAGCTTATTTCACCATCTGATTGTCCTGTATTAGGAAAGCTTTGAACTTTGAATGGACTGTTATAAGAGACTGGCTATAATGTAGCAAGTTAGGCTTTTTGGTTTTGAAAGCCTTTGGTTGCATTTGGACATCATGGTCTTTGGAATTTCAAAATATTCACTGTTTGCTTCAAGAGGAAAATGTCTTGTTTCCATATGAATTATAAAATGTGTAACATCCTTGTTATAACACTACTTCTATTATTTAAACTGCACAGCATTTACATTATATTCTGCTACATGTTACTAAACTGTGACATGTTTGACTATTGTTTTGATCCCATTGATGCCTATTATCGGCAGGTAGCCTATAATAGAGCCGTTGACTAGTAACCAAAAGGTTGCTAGACCGAATCCCCAACTGACAAGGTAAAATTCGTTGTTCTGCCCTGAACAAGGCAGTTAACCACCGGTTCCAAGGCCGTCATTGAAAATAAGAATTTCTTCTATTAACTGACTTGCTTAGTTATATAAATGTAAAATAAATGATGATGGTGGTGGTGTGGCATTGATCATTTAACCTTTAATCCTGCTCCGTAATCCCTGCTTGCTACATTCAGTATATGGCTGATACAAGTAAAGTGAGATTTTTTATCAAGTACTACGTATATCCTCAGATTTGCACTCATTTTAAATTGCATCACATCTGTAGTTTTTGAACTTCTTCTTTTCTTCAGTCATTTCCTGAACATATTTATCAGAGACGTCAGTAATGATATGAGTTGGCTACTGAGTAGATACGGGAACAGAACAGTAACATACAGCAACATGGGGCAGTACAGTGGCTCTATGGGTGTAACGTTATTGTGGATTCTGCTGTGGATATCTAGATCCGGTCAGGGACTCTCAGCTGAACGTGAGTAACGTGTTTCTGGTTGAATTATTTGACATAAAAGAGTCACCATTTAAAGAGGTAAACTGTAATTGCTACATCCATTTGGATACCTTTAAATGAATGATATACACCAGCATAGCCACGGGAAGTAGTTTGGGGGGGAATGCAGTACATTTTTTTCAGCAATGGAGGATGGGGGAGGGGCTGAGAATGTTTTGTCAAGGGGGTTGCATTTTTGTGTGAATTTTTAAGGATATTTTCAATCAGAGATTTCAGGGGGTGCTACAGCAGCCTCAGCACTCCTACTTCCTGCAGCTGTGAACACCCAGGATGGGAAACTGGAGGCCCGCCCCTTTTGAAGGCCCTCGGGTCAAAAGAAGAAGTACATTTAAAAAAGAAGTTTTTTTCTCAGTCGGGGTCTCAACCTACTGTTGCAAGTTAGAATAGGATAATATACAATGTGACATTTTTAAATATGTTTGTGCATCAGCAGTTTTTCTATGATGCAGTCACTGATTGTCAGTCAATTAGTCCATGTCAGCTGAACATTTTTTTATTGGTAAGTTAGTCTTGCTGCTAGCTTTCTAAATTTAGTAATCATGGTCGAATTACCATCCGGGGGGGGGAACACATTGATTTTGTTAGTCAGTCTCACTCAGATATCATATTAAAAACTGCACACATTTCTCCTCACCTTATGGCAAAATGTGTAGAATTGCAGGAAATGAGTCAAACAAAATCAACTTGTAAAATTGTAGAAAATTTACTCCAAAATATGTTTTTTCTCTCCGCTGTCAAGATGGGTTCTGCTGAAATGTTTCTCTCACTATGTGGTGGTGGGGGGGATTATGCATATGTGGTTATGCAGACCTGCAAGGCATTTCCCTCCCCTCATGATGAGTTCAGTTTTAGTGGCCCCCACCACCCACCAAGTTGCCCATCCCTGATATACATCCATTGATTCTTGAAGATTTGAACTGCATAATGAGCTTAGTTCAACTGTTGTACCCCATCTGTATCCCAAATATAAGTTGTAAACAATATAAATATTTTTACAAATATCTCCAGGCCCACCCCTCAGCTGTTTCCCAAATCAGTAGCAGGTTAACTGCTTTGTTGTTGTTCTATCAGCAGATTGCCCCTTTAAAGCATGAAATACAAGTACGATGAAGCTATTGAGGAGTCATCTGAGAAAGAGAGCGAGAGAAAATGTGTGATTTGAACAGTGAATAATATTAATATAAAGATATTTTGCAGATTTTTATCCCATTTGAATATCTTCCCTCCACAGAATTGTCAAAGAAGATATTTTTCCTTGCCGAGACCAATAACAGAGTCACTCTCCAAGTTTCCCCTGCAGTTCCGAAAGGGACAGCGCACCGATGGATGTGGACCTCACATGACGGCAGACACTCAAACACTTCAGTAGCCCAAATCACTTCCTCCATGAGTAGAAATCCTTCATGGAACACACAGGCTCCTTTCTCACAAGAAACAGGATATGACCTGTCTATGCAAACAAAATATGAAAATGCTGGAGAGTTTGTGCTCATGCAAACCAAACCAGCTTCAGCAGTTCTGGCGAGATTTGAGGTGTTTAGTTTTGTGGTTAAAGGTATATTGATCATTTTCAGTTTCTCAATGTGTATAATTTGAATCATTTTAAATATCAATGTATATCGCCTCGTCAATATCATAATGAGACAAACTTTTGCTGTTGTTATCATTTCATTATTTATTTTCAAGAATTTTAGATTTGTAAAAATGTAAACCACTGATTTCCACATTTCCCCTCGTTTTCTCTTCTTTTAACAAATTGAAGTAAAGTAATATATATCTCCTTTTTGCAGTGACACCAAACTATAATGGTAATAAAGTGTA
>NW_027032809.1:0-5280 GCF_034236695.1 Oncorhynchus nerka | reverse complement strand
CTTTTTACACTGTATATAAATGATATAGGGAAGACTGTTGACTGCAAATCTTCATAAGTATGCTGAAGACACCGTGAAGGCTGTTCAAAATCAACTTTTTCCAATTGAAACGTGTGCTTTTAATGCAAGCAAGAGTAAATGTATGGTTTTCTCTTCTCTGAAAGTAGACAGGTGGAGTCACGTTCAGATGTGAGGCCAGCAAATTGATAGTGGTACCTGTAAGTAACTTGGGATTTGGTTAGATGAAAAGCTGAATTTTAAACGCCACATTTAATAACTTGACCAAGAAACTGAATTTGAAATTGGGTTTTTTATTTTAGGAACAAATCTTGTTTTTCAATGTCAGTGAAAAAGGATCTTATTCAAAGCACTTTTTTAACTGTGCTGCATTATGGTGGTATTGTCTTCGTGCAGGCCTCACCAAGTAGGTCTACTTTAACTCTGAATACAGTGCATTATGGTGGTATTGTCTTCGTGCAGGCCTCACCAAGTAGGTCTACTTTAACTCTGAATACAGTGCATTATGGTGGTATTGTCTTCGTGCAGGCCTCACCAAGTAGGTCTACTTTAACTCTGAATACAGTGCATTATGGTGGTATTGTCTTCGTGCAGGCCTCACCAAGTAGGCCTACTTTAACTCTGAATACAGTGCATTATGGTGGTATTGTCTTCGTGCAGGCCTCACCAAGTAGGCCTACTTTAACTCTGAATACAGTGCATTATGGTGGTATTGTCTTCGTGCAGGCCTCACCAAGTAGGCCTACTTTAACTCTGAATACAGTGCATTATGGTGGTATTGTCTTCGTGCAGGCCTCACCAAGTAGGCCTACTTTAACTCTGAATACAGTGCATTATGGTGGTATTGTCTTCGTGCAGGCCTCACCAAGTAGGCCTACTTTAACTCTGAATACAGTGCATTATGGTGGTATTGTCTTCGTGCAGGCCTCACCAAGTAGGCCTACTTTAACTCTGAATACAGTGCATTATGGTGGTATTGTCTTCGTGCAGGCCTCACCAAGTAGGCCTACTTTAACTCTGAATACAGTGCATTATGGTGGTATTGTCTTCGTGCAGGCCTCACCAAGTAGGCCTACTTTAACTCTGAATACAGTGCATTATGGTGGTATTGTCTTCGTGCAGGCCTCACCAAGTAGGTCTACTTTAACTCTGAATACAGTGCATTATGGTGGTATTGTCTTCGTGCAGGCCTCACCAAGTAGGTCTACTTTAACTCTGAATACAGTGCATTATGGTGGTATTGTCTTCGTGCAGGCCTCACCAAGTAGGCCTACTTTAACTCTGAATACAGTGCATTATGGTGGTATTGTCTTCGTGCAGGCCTCACCAAGTAGGTCTACTTTAACTCTGAATACAGTGCATTATGGTGGTATTGTCTTCGTGCAGGCCTCACCAAGTAGGTCTACTTTAACTCTGAATACAGTGCATTATGGTGGTATTGTCTTCGTGCAGGCCTCACCAAGTAGGCCTACTTTAACTCTGAATACAGTGCATTATGGTGGTATTGTCTTCGTGCAGGCCTCACCAAGTAGGTCTACTTTAACTCTGAATACAGTGCATTATGGTGGTATTGTCTTCGTGCAGGCCTCACCAAGTAGGTCTACTTTAACTCTGAATACAGTGCATTATGGTGGTATTGTCTTCGTGCAGGCCTCACCAAGTAGGTCTACTTTAACTCTGAATACAGTGCATTATGGTGGTATTGTCTTCGTGCAGGCCTCACCAAGTAGGCCTACTTTAACTCTGAATACAGTGCATTATGGTGGTATTGTCTTCGTGCAGGCCTCACCAAGTAGGCCTACTTTAACTCTGAATACAGTGCATTATGGTGGTATTGTCTTCGTGCAGGCCTCACCAAGTAGGTCTACTTTAACTCTGAATACAGTGCATTATGGTGGTATTGTCTTCGTGCAGGCCTCACCAAGTAGGCCTACTTTAACTCTGAATACAGTGCATTATGGTGGTATTGTCTTCGTGCAGGCCTCACCAAGTAGGTCTACTTTAACTCTGAATACAGTGCATTATGGTGGTATTGTCTTCGTGCAGGCCTCACCAAGTAGGTCTACTTTAACTCTGAATACAGTGCATTATGGTGGTATTGTCTTCGTGCAGGCCTCACCAAGTAGGCCTACTTTAACTCTGAATACAGTGCATTATGGTGGTATTGTCTTCGTGCAGGCCTCACCAAGTAGGTCTACTTTAACTCTGAATACAGTGCATTATGGTGGTATTGTCTTCGTGCAGGCCTCACCAAGTAGGTCTACTTTAACTCTGAATACAGTGCATTATGGTGGTATTGTCTTCGTGCAGGCCTCACCAAGTAGGCCTACTTTAACTCTGAATACAGTGCATTATGGTGGTATTGTCTTCGTGCAGGCCTCACCAAGTAGGTCTACTTTAACTCTGAATACAGTGCATTATGGTGGTATTGTCTTCGTGCAGGCCTCACCAAGTAGGTCTGCTTTAACTCTGAATACAGTGCATTATGGTGGTATTGTCTTCGTGCAGGCCTCACCAAGAGTAGGTCTACTTTAACTCTGAATACAGTGCATTATGGTGGTATTCGTGCAGGCCTCTGCGTGGGCCTACTTTAACTCCTGAATACAGTGCATTATGGTGGTATTGTCTTCGTGCAGGCCTCACCAAGTAGGCCTACTTTAACTCTGAATACAGTGCATTATGGTGGTATTGTCTTCGTGCAGGCCTCACCAAGTAGGCCTACTTTAACTCTGAATACAGTGCATTATGGTGGTGTCTTCGTGCAGGCCTCACCAAGTAGGCCTAATTTTAACTCTGAATACAGTGCATTATGGTGGTATTGTCTCGTGCAGGCCTCACCAAGTAGGTCTACTTTAACTCTGAATACAGTGCATTATGGTGGTATTGTCTTCGTGCAGGCC
Source organism: Oncorhynchus nerka (assembly GCF_034236695.1). Lineage (NCBI taxonomy): Eukaryota > Metazoa > Chordata > Actinopteri > Salmoniformes > Salmonidae > Oncorhynchus > Oncorhynchus nerka. The sequence continues at coordinate 2,362 of NW_027032809.1, read as the reverse complement.
TCACCAAGTAGGCCTACTTTAACTCTGAATACAGTGCATTATGGTGGTATTGTCTTCGTGCAGGCCTCACCAAGTAGGCCTACTTTAACTCTGAATACAGTGCATTATGGTGGTATTGTCTTCGTGCAGGCCTCACCAAGTAGGTCTACTTTAACTCTGAATACAGTGCATTATGGTGGTATTGTCTTCGTGCAGGCCTCACCAAGTAGGTCTACTTTAACTCTGAATACAGTGCATTATGGTGGTATTGTCTTCGTGCAGGCCTCAGCAAGTAGGCCTACTTTAACTCTGAATACAGTGCATTATGGTGGTATTGTCTTCGTGCAGGCCTCACCAAGTAGGCCTACTTTAACTCTGAATACAGTGCATTATGGTGGTATTGTCTTCGTGCAGGCCTCACCAAGTAGGTCTACTTTAACTCTGAATACAGTGCATTATGGTGGTATTGTCTTCGTGCAGGCCTCAGCAAGTAGGCCTACTTTAACTCTGAATACAGTGCATTATGGTGGTATTGTCTTCGTGCAGGCCTCACCAAGTAGGTCTACTTTAACTCTGAATACAGTGCATTATGGTGGTATTGTCTTCGTGCAGGCCTCACCAAGTAGGTCTACTTTAACTCTGAATACAGTGCATTATGGTGGTATTGTCTTCGTGCAGGCCTCACCAAGTAGGCCTACTTTAACTCTGAATACAGTGCATTATGGTGGTATTGTGGTATTTCTTCGTGCAGGCCTCACCAAGTAGGCCTACTTTAACTCTGAATACAGTGCATTATGGTGGTATTGTCTTCGTGCAGGCCTCACCAAGTAGGCCTACTTTAACTCTGAATACAGTGCATTATGGTGGTATTGTCTTCGTGCAGGCCTCACCAAGTAGGCCTACTTTAACTCTGAATACAGTGCATTATGGTGGTATTGTCTTCGTGCAGGCCTCACCAAGTAGGCCTACTTTAACTCTGAATACAGTGCATTATGGTGGTATTGTCTTCGTGCAGGCCTCACCAAGTAGGCCTACTTTAACTCTGAATACAGTGCATTATGGTGGTATTGTCTTCGTGCAGGCCTCAGCAAGTAGGCCTACTTTAACTCTGAATACAGTGCATTATGGTGGTATTGTCTTCGTGCAGGCCTCACCAAGTAGGCCTACTTTAACTCTGAATACAGTGCATTATGGTGGTATTGTCTTCGTGCAGGCCTCACCAAGTAGGCCTACTTTAACTCTGAATACAGTGCATTATGGTGGTATTGTCTTCGTGCAGGCCTCACCAAGTAGGCCTACTTTAACTCTGAATACAGTGCATTATGGTGGTATTGTCTTCGTGCAGGCCTCACCAAGTAGGTCTACTTTAACTCTGAATACAGTGCATTATGGTGGTATTGTCTTCGTGCAGGCCTCACCAAGTAGGTCTACTTTAACTCTGAATACAGTGCATTATGGTGGTATTGTCTTCGGCAGCAGGTCTCACCAAGTAGAGACCTACTTTAACTCTGAATACAGTGCATTATGGTGGTATCGTCTTCGTGCAGGCCTCACCAAGTAGGCCTACTTTAACTCTGGAATACAGTGCATTATGGTGGTATTACCCTCGTGCAGGCCTCACCAAGTAGGCCTACTTTAACTCTGGAATACAGTGCATTATGGTGGTATTGTCTTCGTGCAGGCCTCACCAAGTAGGCCTACTTTAACTCTGAATACAGTGCATTATGGTGGTATTGTCTTCGTGCAGGCCTCACCAAGTAGGCCTACTTTAACTCTGAATACAGTGCATTATGGTGGTATTGTCTTCGCAGTAGGCCTCACCAAGTAGGCCTACTTTAACTCTTGAATACAGTGCATTATGGTATTGTCTTCGCAGGCCTCACCAAGTAGGCCTACTTTAACTCTGAATACAGTGCATTATGGTGGTATTGTCTTCGTGCAGGCCTCACCAAGTAGGTCTACTTTAACTCTGAATACAGTGCATTATGGTGGTATTGTCTTCGTGCAGGCCTCACCAAGTAGGCCTACTTTAACTCTGAATACAGTGCATTATGGTGGTATTGTCTGCGTGCAGGCCTCACCAAGTAGGTCTACTTTAACTCTGAATACAGTGCATTATGGTGGTATTGTCTTCGCAGGCCTCACCAGAGTAGGTCTTACTTTAACTCTGAATGCAGTGCATTATGGTGGTATTGTCTTCGTGGCAGGCCTCAGCAAGTAGGTCACTACTTTAACTCTGAATACAGTGCATTATGGTGGTATCGTCTTCGTGCAGGCCTCACCAAGTAGGTCTACTTTAACTCTGAATACAGTGCATTATGGTGGTATTGTCTTCGGCCTCACCAAGTAGGTCTACTTTAACTCTGAATACAGTGCATTATGG
>NW_027032808.1:0-5279 GCF_034236695.1 Oncorhynchus nerka | reverse complement strand
CAGCCTAAGGAGACATGACTACAGCCTACGACAGCCTAGGAGACATGACTACAGCCCAGGGAGACATGACTACAGCCCAGGGAGACATGACTACAGCCTAGGGAGACATGACTACAGCCTAGGGAGACATGACTACAGCCTAAGGAGACATGACTACAGCCTAGGAGACATGACTACAGCCTAGGGAGACATGACTACAGCCTAAGGAGACATGTCTACAGCCCAGGAGACATGACTATAGCCTAGGAGACATTACTACAGCCTAGGAGACATGACTACAGCCTAGGGAGACATGACTACAGCCTAGGAGACATGACTACAGCCTAGGGAGACATGACTACAGCCTAGGAGACATGACTACAGCCTAGGGAGACATGACTACAGCCCAGGGAGACATAACTACAGCCCAAGGAGACATGACTACAGCCTACGGAGACATGACTACAGCCTAAGGAGACATGTCTACAGCCCAGGGAGAAATGACTACAGCCTAGGGAGACATGACTACAGCCTAAGGAGACATGACTACAGCCCAGGGAGACATGACTACAGCCCAGGGAGACATGACTACAGCCTAAGGGAGACATGACTACAGCCTAGGGAGACATGACTACAGCCTAGGGAGACATGACTACAGCCCAGGGAGACATGACTACAGCCTAGGGAGACATGACTACAGCCTAGGAGACATGACTACAGCCTAGGGAGACATGACTACAGCCTAGGGAGACATGACTACAGCCTAGGGAGACATGACTACAGCCTAGGGAGACATGACTACAGCCTAGGGAGACATGACTACAGCCCAGGGAGACATGACTACAGCCCAGGGAGACATGACTACAGCCTAGGAGACATGACTACAGCCTAGGGAGACATGACTACAGCCTAGGGAGACATGACTACAGCCTAAGGAGACATGACTACAGCCCAGGGAGACATGACTACAGCCCAGGGAGACATGACTACAGCCCAGGGAGACATGACTACAGCCTAGGGAGACATGACTACAGCCTCAGGAGATATGACTACAGCCTAGGGAGACATGACTACAGCCTAGGGAGACATGACTACAGCCTAAGGAGACATGACTACAGCCCAGGAGACATGACTACAGCCTAGGGAGACATGACTACAGCCTAGGGAGACATGACTACAGCCTAGGGAGACATGACTACAGCCCAGGGAGACATGACTACAGCCTAAGGAGACATGACTACAGCCTAGGGAGACATGACTACAGCCTAAGGAGACATGACTACAGCCTAAGGAGACATGACTACAGCCTAGGGAGACATGACTACAGCCTAGGGAGACATGACTACAGCCTAGGGAGACATGACTACAGCCCAAGGAGACATGACTACAGCCCAGGGAGACATGACTACAGCCTAGGGAGACATGACTACAGCCTAGGGAGACATGACTACAGCCTAAGGAGACATGACTACAGCCTAGGGAGACATGACTACAGCCTAGGGAGACATGACTACAGCCTAAGGAGACATGACTACAGCCCAGGGAGACATGACTACAGCCTAGGGAGACATGACTACAGCCTAGGGAGACATGACTACAGCCTAGGGAGACATGACTACAGCCTAGGGAGACATGACTACAGCCTAGGGAGACATGACTACAGCCTAGGGAGACATGACTACAGCCTAGGGAGACATGACTACAGCCCAGGGAGACATGACTACAGCCTAAGGAGACATGACTACAGCCTACGGAGACATGACTACAGCCTAAGGAGACATGTCTACAGCCCAGGGAGACATGACTACAGCCTAGGGAGACATGACTACAGCCTAGGGAGACATGACTACAGCCTAGGGAGACATGACTACAGCCCAGCGAGACATGACTACAGCCTAGGGAGACATGACTACAGCCTAAGGAGACATGACTACAGCCTAAGGAGACATGTACTACAGCCCAGGGAGACATGACTACAGCCTAGGGAGACATGACTACAGCCCAGGAGACATGACTACAGCCTAGGGAGACATGACTACAGCCTAGGGAGACATGACTACAGCCTAGGGAGACATGACTACAGCCTAGGAGACATGACTACAGCCCAGGGAGACATGACTACAGCCTAGGGAGACATGACTACAGCCTAAGGAGACATGACTAAAGCCTAAGGAGACATGACTACAGCCTAGGGAGACATGACTACAGCCTAGGGAGACATGACTACAGCCCAGGAGACATGACTACAGCCCAGGGAGACATGACTACAGCCTAGGGAGACATGACTACAGCTCAGGAGATGATGACTACAGCCTAGGGAGACATGACTACAGCCCAGGGAGACATGACTACAGCGTAGGGAGACATGACTACAGCTCAGGGAGATGATGACTACAGCCTAAGGAGACATGACTACAGCCCAGGGAGACATAACTACAGCCTAGGAGACATGACTACAGCTCAGGGAGATGATGACTACAGCCTAGGGAGACATAACTACAGCCTAGGGAGACATGACTACAGCCTAAGAAGACATGACTACAGCCTAGGGAGACATGACTACAGCCCAAGGAGACATGACTACAGCCTAGGGAGACATGACTACAGCCTAAGGAGACATGACTACAGCCTAAGTTAGCATGACTTCAGCCTAGGAGACATGACTACAGCCTAGGAGACATGACTACAGCCTAGGGAGACATGACTACAGCCTAGGAGACATAACTACAGCCTAGGGAGACATGACTACAGCCTAGGGAGACATGACTACAGCCTAGGAGACATGACTACAGCCTAAGGAGACATGACTACAGCCTAGGGAGACATGACTACAGCCTAGGGAGACATGACTACAGCCCAGGGAGACATGACTACAGCCTAGGAGACATGACTACAGCCTAGGGAGACATGACTACAGCCTAGGGAGACATGACCACAGCCTAGGGAGACATGACTACAGCCTAGGGAGACATGACTACAGCCTAGGAGACATGTCTACAGCCCAGGAGACATGACTACAGCCTAGGGAGACATGACTACAGCCTAAGGAGACATGACTACAGCCTAAGGAGACATGACTACAGCCTAGGGAGACATGACTACAGCCTAAGGAGACATGACTACAGCCCAGGGAGACATGACTACAGCCCAGGGAGACATGACTACAGCCTAGGGAGACATGACTACAGCCCAGGGAGACATGACTACAGCCTAGGGAGACATGACTACAGCCCAGGAGACATGACTACAGCCTAGGGAGACATGACTACAGCCCAGGAGACATGACTACAGCCTAGGGAGACATGACTACAGCCCAGGGAGACATGACTACAGCCTAGGGAGACATGACTACAGCTCTAGGAGATGATGACTACAGCCTAGGGAGACATAACTACAGCCTAGGGAGACATGACTACAGCCTAAGGAGACATGACTACAGCCTAGGGAGACATGACTACAGCCTAAGGAGACATGACTACAGCCTAGGGAGACATGACTACAGCCTAAGGAGACATGACTACAGCCTAGGGAGACATGACTCTACAGCCTCAGGGAGACATGACTACAGCCTAGGAGACATGACTACAGCCCAGGGAGACATGACTACAGCCTAGGGAGACATGACTACAGCCTAGGGAGACATGACTACAGCCTAAGGAGACATGACTACAGCCTAGGGAGACATGACTACAGCCTAAGGAGACATGACTACAGCCTAGGGAGACATGACTACAGCCCAGGGAGACATGACTACAGCCCAGGAGACATGACTACAGCCTAGGGAGACATGACTACAGCCTAGGAGACATGACTACAGCCTAGGGAGACATGACTACAGCCTAGGGAGACATGACTACAGCCTAGGGAGACATGACTACAGCCTAGGGAGACATGACTACAGCCTAGGGAGACATGACTACAGCCTAGGGAGACATGATCTACAGCCCAGGGAGACATGACTACAGCCTAGGGAGACATGACTACAGCCTAAGGAGACATGACTAAAGCCTAAGGAGACATGACTACAGCCTAGGGAGACATGACTACAGCCTAAGGAGACATGACTACAGCCTAGGGAGACATGACTACAGCCCAGGGAGACATGACTACAGCCCAGGGAGACATGACTACAGCCTAGGGAGACATGACTACAGCCTAGGGAGACATGACTACAGCCTAAGGAGACATGACTACAGCCTAGGGAGACATGACTACAGCCTAGGGAGACATGACTACAGCCTAAGGAGACATGTACTACAGCCCAGGAGACATGACTATAGCCTAGGGAGACATGACTACAGCCTAGGGAGACATGACTACAGCCTAGGGAGACATGACTACAGCCTAGGGAGACATGACTACAGCCTAGGGAGACATGACTACAGCCTAGGGAGACATGACTACAGCCTAGGGAGACATGACTACAGCCCAGGGAGACATAACTACAGCCTAAGGAGACATGACTACAGCCTACGGAGACATGACTACAGCCTAAGGAGACATGTCTACAGCCCAGGAGACATGACTACAGCCTAGGGAGACATGACTACAGCCTAAGGAGACATGACTACAGCCTAGGGAGACATGACTACAGCCTAGGGAGACATGACTACAGCCTAGGGAGACATGACTACAGCCTAGCGAGACATGACCACAGCCTAGGGAGACATGACTACAGCCTAGGGAGACATGACTACAGCCTAAGGAGACATGACTACAGCCTAGGGAGACATGACTACAGCCTAGGGAGACATGACTACAGCCCAGGGAGACATGACTACAGCCCAGGGAGACATGACTACAGCCTAAGGGAGACATGACTACAGCTCAGGAGATGATGACTACAGCCTAGGGAGACATGACTACAGCCCAGGGAGACATGACTACAGCCTAAGGAGACATGACTACAGCCCAGGGAGACATGACTACAGCCTAGGGAGACATGACTACAGCCCAGGGAGACATGACTACAGCCTAGGAGACATGACTACAGCCCAGGGAGACATGACTACAGCCTAAGGAGACATGACTACAGCCCAAGGAGACATGTCTACAGCCCAGGAGACATGACTACAGCCTAGGGAGACATGACTACAGCCTAGGGAGACATGACTACAGCCTAGAGGAGACATGACTACAGCCTAGGGAGACATGACTACAGCCTAGGGAGACATGACTACAGCCTAGGGAGACATGACCACAGCCTAGGAGACATGACTACAGCCTAGGAGACATGATCACAGCCTAAGACATATGTCTACAGCCCAGGAGAGACATGACTACAGCCTAGGAGACATGAC
>NW_027032807.1:0-2500 GCF_034236695.1 Oncorhynchus nerka | reverse complement strand
CGCGCGCGTGTGTGTGTGTGTGTGTGTGTGTGTGTGTGTGTGTGTGTGAGCAGGGGGAGATGGATGAGGTGATGGAAGGTGTGGTGTGTATGAGTCTGGGCCTGGAGTCTGTGTGTGTGTGAGTCATGAGTCCAGTGTGAGTCTGTGTGTGTGTATGAGTCTGTGGTGTGTGAGTCTGTATGAGTCTGTGGGGTCTGTGAGGTGTGAGTCCAGGAGTCTGTGAGGTGTGTGTGTATGAGTGTGTGTGAGTCTGTGGGGTGTGTGTGAGTCTGAGTCTGTGAGGTGTGTGTGAGTCTGTGAGGTGTGTGTGAGTCTGTGGGGTGTGTGAGTCTGTGGGGGTGTGTGTATGAGTCTGTGAGGTGTGTGTGTGAGTCTGTGGTGGTGGAGCCCATGTGAGTCTGTGAGGTGTGTGTGAGTCTGAGGTGTGTGTATGAGTCTGAGGTGTGTGTATGAGTCTGTGAGGTGTGTATGAGTCTGTGAGGTGTGGTATGAGTCTGTGAGGTGTCTGTGTGAGGTGTGTCCGTGGAGGTCTGTGTGGAGGTGTGTGTATGAGTCTGTGAGGTGTGTGAGTCTGAGTCCAGTATGAGGTGTGTGTATGAGTCTGTCCGGGGGTGTGTGTATGAGTCTGTGGGGGGTTGTGTGTATGAGTCTGTGTGGGGTGTGTGTATGAGTCTGTGAGGTGTGTGTGTGGAGGAGTCTGTGAGGTGTGTATGAGTCTGTGTGGGTGTGTGATGAGTCTGTGGGTGTGTGTATGAGTCTGCAAGGCATGAGTCCGTGGAGGTGTGTGTATGAGTCTGTGTGGAGGTGTGTGTGCTCTGGTCTGTGTGTGGTGAGTCTGGGGGTGAGGTGTGTATGAGGTGTGTGTGGTGTGTGTGTGTATGAGTCTGTGTGAGGTGTGTGTATGAGTCTGTGTGGGGTGTGTGTATGAGTCTGTGTGGTGTGTGTGTATGAGTCTGTGTGGGGTGTGTGTATGAGTCTGTGTGGTGTCTGTGTGAGGTGTGTGTATGAGTCTGTGTGGTGTGTGTGTATGACTCTGTGTGGGGTGTGTGTATGACTCTGTGTGGGGTGTTATAGATGAGGTAGGATGAGTCCTACTGTGTGGGTGTGTTATAGATAGAGGTGGGGTGTGGGCCTACTGTGTGGGGTGTTATAGATAGAGGTAGGATACCCTCCTACTGTGTGGTGTGTTATAGATAGAGGTAGGATACCCTCCTACTGTGGTGTGTTATAGATAGAGGTACCCTCCTACTGTGCAATTGTGTTATAGATAGAGTGGATACCCTCCCACTGTGTGGTGTGTTATAGATAGAGGTAGGATTTACCCTCCTGCTGTGTGGTGTGTTATAGATAGAGGTAGGATACCCTCCTACTGTGTGTTATAGTGTTATGTGTGGTGTGTTATAGATAGAGGTAGGATACCCTCCACTGTGTGGGTGTTATAGATAGAGGTACAGGATACCCCCTACTGTGTGGCGTGTTATAGATAGAGGTAGGACAACCCTCCTACTGTGTGGCGTGTTATAGATAGAGGCAGGATACCCTCCTACTGTGGCGTTCATAGATGGAGCAGATTATCCGTAATGTGTGGTGTGTTATAGATAGAGGCAGATGACCTCACCAGGTGGTGTGTTATAGATAGAGGCAGGATAATCTCACTGTGTGGTGTGTTATAGATAGAGTGCAGGACACCCCACCGTGTGGCGTGTCATAGACAGAGGCAGACACCTCCCACCAGGTGGCGTAAGTCATAGATGAGATGCAGACAACTCCCACCGTGGTGTGTTATAGACAGAGTGCAGGACATCCTACCGTGTGTTATAGATAGAGGCAGGACATCCCCACCGTGGTGTGCTTGGCGATAGAGGTAGGACACCTCCTACTAGGAGTCTGTCTGTTTGTAATTCCTCTCTACTAGGAGTCTCACCTTGAACCTCAAAGGCCTCTTGTCTCTCTACTTTTTTTCTGTTGTTTTGATTTTCGTCTTTTATGTTTTTGTCCTCATTTCAAAATATCTTCGCCTTTTTGCCTAATTTCCTCCTCATCCAGCAGTGAGACGTGGTGTTCTCAGCTGACAAAACCGCGTGTTCTGTTATGAGAGGAATCAGGCGTGTGTCGTGGTTGGACATGTTGTGGACAATGTTCATAAGAAATACTCAGACGTTAAGAGACCCAGTAGTTTATCCACAGTTTGTTTTTGACTAACAGTTCAGAGCAGATTCCTGGGAACAACATGCCAACTGGTTACAGACCAGTTTGTTTTGACTAACAGTTAAGAGCAGATTCTAGGAACAACATGCACCAAACTCTGACAGACCAGTTTGTTTTTGACTAACAGTTCCAGAGCAGATTCTGGGAACAACATGCCAATCAACGTTGACAGACCAGTTTGTTTTTGACTAACAGTTCAGAGCAGATTCTGGGAACAACATGCCAACAGTTACAGACCAGTTTGTTTTTGACTAACAGTTCAGAGCAGATTCTCGGAACAACATGCCAACCA
>NW_027032806.1:0-5276 GCF_034236695.1 Oncorhynchus nerka | reverse complement strand
GCCTGACGTCCTGCCTGCCGTCCTGCCTGACGTCCTGCCTGCCGTCCTGCCTGCCGTCCTGTTTGCCTGCCGTCCTGTTTCCTGGCGTCCTGCCTGGCCTGCCGTCCTGCCTGCCGTCCTGTTTGCCTGCGCGTCCTGTTTGCCTGCCGTCCTGTTTGCCTGCCACGTCCTGTTTGCCTGCCGTCCTGTTTGCCTGACGTCCTGCCTGACGTCCTGCCTGCCGTCCTGTTTGCCTGCCGTCCTGTTTGCCTGCCGTCCTGTTTGCCTGGCGTCATGCCTGACGTCCTGTTTGCCTGCCGTCCTGTTTGCCTGACGTCCTGCCTGACGTCCTGCCTGCCGTCCTGTTTGCCTGCCGTCCTGTTTGCCTGCCGTCCTGTTTGCCTGCCGTCCTGTTTGCCTGCCGTCCTGTTTGCCTGACGTCCTGTTTGCCTGCCGTCCTGTTTGCCTGACGTCCTGCCTGACGTCCTGCCTGCCGTCCTGTTTGCCTGCCGTCCTGTTTGCCTGCCGTCCTGCTTGCCTGACGTCCTGCCTGACGTCCTGCCTGCCGTCCTGTTTGCCTGCCGTCCTGTTTGCCTGCCGTCCTGTTTGCCTGCCGTCCTGTTTGCCTGCCGTCCTGTTTGCCTGCCTCCTGTTTGCCTGACGTCCTGCCTGTCGTCTTTCATGCCTGCCGTCCTGTTTGCCTGGCGTCCTGCCTGTCGTCCTGTCTTGCCCTGACGTCCTGTTTGCCTGCCGTCCTGTTTGCCTGCCGTCCTGTTTGCCTGCACGTCCTGCCTGACGTCCTGCCTGCCGTCCTGTCCTGCCTGCCGTCCTGTTTGCCTGCCGTCCTGCCTGGCGTCCTGCCTGACGTCCTGCCTGCCGTCCTGTTTGCCTGCCGTCCTGTTTGCCTGCCGTCCTGTTTGCCTGCCCGTCCTGTTTGCCTGCCGTCCTGTTTGCCTGCACGTCCTGTTTCCTGCCTGCCGTCCTGTTTGCCTGCCGTCCTGTTTGCCTGCCATCCTGTTTGCCTGACGTCCTGTTTGCCTGCCGTCCTGTTTGCCTGACTTCCTGTTTGCCTGGCGTCTTGTCTGCCTGCCGTCCTGTTTGCCTGCCGTCCTGTTTGCCTGGCGTCCTGTTTGCCTGCCGTCCTGTTTGCCTGGCGTCCTGGCTGACGTCCTGCCTGGCGTCCTGCCTGCCATCCTGTTTGCCTGCCGTCCTGTTTGCCTGCCGTCCTGTTTGCCTGACGTCCTGTTTGCCTGCCGTCCTGTTTGCCTGCCGTCCTGTTTGCCTGCCTCCTGTTTGCCTGACGTCCTGTCCTGCCTGTCGTCTGTCTGCCTGCCGTCCTGTTTGCCCTGCGCGTCCTGCCTGCCATCCGTGCCTGCTGTCCTGCCTGACGTCCTGTTTGCCTGCCGTCCTGTTTTGCCTGACGTCCTGTTTGCCTGACGTCCTGCCCGTCGTCTTTCTTGCCTGCCGTCCTGTTTGCCTGCCTTCCTACCTGTTATCCTGCCTGCCGTCCTGCCTGCCGCCCTACCTGTTATCCTGCCTGCCGTCCTACCTGTTATCCTGCCTGCCGTCCTGTCTGCCATCCTGCCTGCCGTCCTACCTGCCATCCTGCCTGCCGTCCTGCCTGCCGTCCTGTTTGCCTGACGTCCTGCCTGACGTCCTGCCTGACGTCCTGCCTGCCATCCTGTTTGCCTGCCGTCCTGTTTGCCTGCCGTCCTGTTTGCCTGCCGTCCTGTTTGCCTGCCCTCCTGTTTGCCTGCCGTCCTGTTTGCCTGCCGTCCTGTTTGCCTGCCATCCTGTTTGCCTGACGTCCTGCATGCCGTCCTGTTTGCCTGCCGTCCTGTTTGCCTGACGTCCTGCCTGACGTCCTGCCTGCCATCCTGTTTGCCTGCCGTCCTGTTTTCCTGACGTCCTGTTTGCCTGCCGTCCTGTTTTCCTGACGTCCTGTTTGCCTGACGTCCTGCCCGTCGTCTTTCTTGCCTGCCGTCCTGTTTGCCTGCCATCCTGTTTGCCTGCCGTCCTGTTTGCCTGACGTCCTGCCTGACGTCCTGCCTGACGTCCTGCCTGCCATCCTGTTTGCCTGCCATCCTGTTTGCCTGCCGTCCTGTTTGCCTGCCATCCTGTTTGCCTGACGTCCTGCCTGACGTCCTGCCTGCCGTCCTGCCTGACATCCTGCCTGCTGTCCTGCCTGCCGTCCTGTTTGCCTGACGTCCTGCCTGACGTCCTGCCTGACGTCCTGCCTGCCATCCTGTTTGCCTGCCGTCCTGTTTGCCTGCCGTCCTGTTTGCCTGCCGTCCTGTTTGCCTGACGTCCTGCCTGACGTCCTGCCTGCCGTCCTGTTTGCCTGCCATCCTGTTTGCCTGCCGTCCTGCTTGCCTGACGTCCTGTTTGCCTGCCGTCCTGTTTGCCTGCCGTCCTGTTTGCCTGCCGTCCTGTTTGCCTGCCGTCCTGTTTGCCTGCCGTCCTGCCTGTTATCCTGCCTGCCATCCTACCTGCCGTCCTGCCTGCCGTCCTGTTTGCCTGCCGTCCTACCTGTTATCCTGCCTGCCGTCCTACCTGTTATCCTGCCTGCCGTCCTGCCTGCCGTCCTGTTTGCCTGCCGTCCTACCTGTTATCCTGCCTGCCGTCCTACCTGTTATCCCGCCTGCCGTCCTGCCTGCCGTCCTGCCTGTTATCCTGCCTGCCTTCCTACCTGTTATCCTGCCTGCCGTCCTGCCTGCCGCCCTACCTGTTATCCTGCCTGCCGTCCTACCTGTTATCCTGCCTGCCGTCCTACCTGTTATCCTGCCTGCCGTCCTACCTGTTATCCTGCCTGCCGTCCTACCTGTCATCCTGCCTGCCATCCTGCCTGCCATCCTACCTGCCATCCTGCCTGCCGTCCTGCCTGCCGTCCTGCCATCCTGCCTGCCGTCCAACCTGTCATCCTGTCTGCCATCCTTCCTGCCGTCCTGCCTGCCATCCTGCCATCCTGTTTGCCTGACGTCCTGTTTGCCTGCCGTCCTGTTTGCCTGCCGTCCTGTTTGCCTGCTGTCCTGCCTGACGTCCTGCCTGCCATCCTGTTTGCCTGCCGTCCTGTTTGCTTGACGTCCTGCCTGCCGTCCTGTTTGCCTGCCGTCCTGTTTGGACGCCGTCCTGTTTGCCTGCCGTCCTGTTTGCCTGCCGTCCTGTTTGCCTGCCGTCCTGTTTTCCTGACGTCCTGTTTGCCTGACGTCCTGTTTGCCTGACGTCCTGTTTGCCTGACGTCCTGTTTGCCTGCCGTCCTGTTTTCCTGACGTCCTGTTTGCCTGCCGTCCTGTTTTCCTGACGTCCTGTTTGCCTGACGTCCTGCCTGTCGTCTTTCTTGCCTGCCGTCCTGTTTGCCTGACGTCCTGCCTGACGTCCTGCCTGCCATCCTGTTTGCCTGCCGTCCTGTTTGCTTGACGTCCTGCCTGCCGTCCTGTTTGCCTGCCGTCCTGTTTGGACGCCGTCCTGTTTGCCTGCCGTCCTGTTTGCCTGCCGTCCTGTTTGCCTGCCGTCCTGTTTGCCTGACGTCCTGTTTGCCTGCCGTCCTGTTTTCCTGACGTCCTGTTTGCCTGACGTCCTGTTTGCCTGACGTCCTGTTTGCCTGACGTCCTGTTTTCCTGCCGTCCTGTTTTCCTGACGTCCTGTTTGCCTGCCGTCCTGTTTTCCTGACGTCCTGTTTGCCTGACGTCCTGCCTGTCGTCTTTCTTGCCTGCCGTCCTGTTTGCCTGACGTTCTGCCTGTCGTCTTTCTTGCCTGACGTCCTGTTTGCCTGCCGTCCTGTTTGCCTGACGTCCTGCCCGACGTCCTGCCTGACGTCCTGCCTGCCATCCTGTTTGCCTGCCGTCCTGTTTGCCTGACGTTCTGCCTGTCGTCCTGTCTTGCCTGACGTCCTGTTTACCTGCCGTCCTGTTTGCCTGCCGTCCTGTTTGCCTGACGTCCTGCCCGACGTCCTGCCTGACGTCCTGCCTGCCGTCCTGTTTGCCTGCCGTCCTGTTTGCCTGACGTCCTGTTTGCCTGCCGTCCTGTTTGCCTGCCGTCCTGTTTGCCTGCCGTCCTGTTTGCCTGACGTCCTGCCTGACGTCCTTGCCTGCCGTCCTGTTTGCCTGCCGTCCTGTTTGCCTGCCGTCCTGTTTGCCTGACGTCCTGCCTGCCGTCCTGTTTGCCTGCCGTCCTGTTTTCCTGACGTCCTGTTTGCCTGCCGTCCCTGTTTTCCTGACGTCCTGTTTGCCTGACGTCCTGCCCGTCGTCTTTCTTGCCTGCCGTCCTGTTTGCCTGCCGTCCTGTTTGCCTGCCGTCCTGTTTGCCTGACGTCCTGCCTGGCGTCCTGCCTGACGTCCTGCCTGCCATCCTGTTTGCCTGCCGTCCTGTTTGCCTGCCGTCCTGTTTGCCTGCCATCCTGTTTGCCTGACGTCCTGCCTGGCGTCCTGCCTGCCGTCCTGCCTGACGTCCTGCCTGCCGTCCTGCCTGCCGTCCTGTTTGCCTGCCGTCCTGTTTGCCTGACGTCCTGCCTGGCGTCCTGCCTGCCGTCCTGTTTGCCTGCCGTCCTGTTTGCCTGCCGTCCTGTTTGCCTGCCGTCCTGCTTGCCTGCCGCGTCCTGTTTGCCTGCCGTCCTGTTTGCCTGACGTCCTGCCTGGCGTCCTGCCTGCCGTCCTGTTTGCCTGCCGTCCTGTTTGCCTGCCGTCCTGTTTGCCTGCCGTCCTGTTTGCCTGCCGTCCTGTTTGCCTGCCGTCCTGTTTGCCTGCCGTCCTGTTTGCCTGCCGTCCTGTTTGCCTGCCGTCCTGTTTGCCTGACGTCCTGCCTGGCGTCCTGTGCCTGCCGTCCTGTTTGCCTGCCGTCCTGTTTTGCCTGACGTCCTGTTTGCCTGCCGTCCTGTTTTGCCTGACGTCCTGTTTGCCTGACGTCCTGCCTGCCTGTCGTCCTGTCTTGCCTGCCGTCCTGTTTGCCCTGCCGTCCTGTTTGCCTGCCGTCCTGTTTGCCTGACGTCCTGCCTGACGTCCTGCCTGCCGTCCTGTTTGCCTGCCGTCCTGTTTGCCTGCCGTCCTGTTTGCCTGCCGTCCTGTTTGCCTGCCGTCCTGTTTGCCTGGCGTCCTGCCTGACGTCCTGCCTGCGCGTCCTGTTTGCCTGCCGTCCTGTTTGCCTGCCGTCCTGTTTGCCTGCCGTCCTGTTTGCCTGGCGTCCTGTTTGCCTGCCGTCTTGTCATGCCTGCCGTCCTGTTTGCCTGGCGTCCTGCCTGTCGTCTTTCTTGCCTGACGTCCTGTTTGCCTGCCGTCCTGTTTGCCTGCTGTCCTGTTTGCCTG
>NW_027032805.1:0-5273 GCF_034236695.1 Oncorhynchus nerka | reverse complement strand
CCGACTGCTAACCCAGGTCCTGTTAAACTCATTAATGGGCTGTTTCCACCCTCCCCGGCTTCAGCAGGTCTAGCCCCAGTTATATCGTTAGCTAGAGTCACTCTTATCTGTCGTTGTGTTCCAGCCCTGTTGTGTTGTAATGAAATGGACCCACACCGACGTGATTGGCTGGCCAAAACCCTGGAATCCTTCATCCCCCAATCGCTGAGCAGCACTGTCACCGTGTCCAATCAGGATGGACGGATCTTTGGGCAGAGTGAAGCCGGAATGTATGACAAGGTGAGGGAAGACACAAGGGCTCCATCTCAGTGTGTCGTGCATCCTATCTCCTTACCTGCTTCCTTCCCATCCGTATCTATAGGAGACGCTCCATCTCAGTGCATCCTATCTCCTTACCTGCTTCCTTCCCATCCGTTAGGAGACGCTCCCTCCCTTCAGACTGGTTTCTCCAAAAGGTTTTAAGAAGGGGGCTAGGAGACAGGCTGCAAGGAGTCGTGGACTGAGGAAGAGCCAGGTTTTAATTTCTCTGAAGTGACCGTCTCTAACCTGCAGTTCCAGCAGGGGGCGCTCTTGTTCCTCTGAACGGACATCAAATCAGACCCCGTTTATTAGGTCACATATGCGCGTGTGTTTAGCAGATGTTATTGCAGGTGTAGCCAAATGCCTGTAAATAACACAACAGCCCAGATCAGTTGAAAGACACACTGCAGCTATTCTGAACGTTTCCTGTTGAAGGACAATATGCCAGTATGAATACAGTAGCGGACTCACGCGTAACGGGAACCATTTATCTTTGTTTGCAAAATAATTTAGATATATATTTTTAATTTAGACAAGTTAAAAACTCCATGGTGGTCTAAGGCACTGTATCTCCGTGCTAGAGGCGTCACTACAGACCCTGGTTCAATCCCGGGCTGTATCACAACCCGGCTGGGATCTGGAGTCCCATAGGGCGGCGCATAATCGTCCCAGTGTCGTCCGTGTTTTGGGGGGGGGTCTTTTATCTACTTCCTCAGAGTCACATGATCTCCTGGATGCCATGTTTGTCTCTGTGCGGGTTGACAGGGAGGTCTTCTATCTACTTCCTGTCACATGATCTCCTGTGTACGGGTTGACAGGGAGGTCTTCTATCTACTTCCTGTCACATGATCTCCCTGTGTACGGGTTGACAGGGAGTCTTCTATCTACTTCCTGTCACATGATGTCCTGTGTACGGGTTGACAGGGCGGTCTTTTATCTACTTCCTGTCACATGATCTCCTGTGTACGGGTTGACAGAGGGGTCTTTTTATCTACTTCCTCAGAGTCACATGATCTCCTGTGTGCGGGTTGACAGGAGGTCTTTTATCTACTTCCTGTCACATGATCTCCTGTGTACGGGTTGACAGGGAGTTATTTTTATCTACTTCCTCAGAGTCACATGATCTCCTGGATGCCATGTGTGTCTCTGTGTACGACTATAGTCCTCGTTCTGCTCTGTATGTTTTGGGTTTTGACTTGTAGACAAAGTTTGTTGTTGTTGTTGTTGCAGAGTCTCAATAGATTGGTTTTTTGTTGTCCCATTTTTGGTTAGTGAGTGGGACTCCAGATTTCACAACCACAGAGGGCAAATCATCAGATCTAATTGGGAGGTTGAGTTCTTAAGTTCCTTTCAATATGGCATAGAAGATGTTTCACAGCCTTTTAATTTAACTAGACAAGTCAGTTCAAACAAGTTCTTATTTACAATGACGCCCTAGGAACAGTGGGGTTAACTGGTCTAGGAACAGTGGGGTTAACTGGTCTAGGAACAGTGGAACAGTGGGTTAACTGGTCTAGGAACAGTGGAACAGTGGGTTAACTGGTCTAGGAACAGTGGGGTTAACTGGTCTAGGAACAGTGGGGTTAACTGGTCTAGGAACAGTGGGGTTAACTGGTCTAGGAACAGTGGGGTTAACTGGTCTAGGAACAGTGGGGTTAACTGGTCTAGAACAAAGGGTTAACTGGTCTAGGAACAGTGGGGTTAACTGGTCTAGGAAAATGGGGCTAACTGGTTCAGGAACAGTAAGCAATCAGTCTAGGAACAGTAAGCACTGGTCTAGGAACAGTGGGGTTAACTGGTCTAGGAACAGTGGGGTTAACTGGTCTAGGAACAGTGGTTAACTGGTCTAGGAACAGTGGCTAACTGGTCTAGGAACAGGCTAACTGGTCTAGAACAGTGGGGTTAACTGGTCTAGGAACAGTGGGTTAACTGGTCTAGGAACAGTGGGGTTAACTGGTCTAGGAACAGTGGGTTAACTGGTCTAGGAACAGTGGGTTAACTGGTCTAGGAACAGTGGGTTAACTGGTCTAGGAACAGTGGGGTTAACTGGTCTAGGAACAGTGGGGTTGCTAACTGGTCTAGAACAGTGGGTTAACTGGTCTAGGAACAGTGGGGCTAACTGGTCTAGGAACAGTGGGGTTAACTGGTCTAGGAACAGTGGGTTAACTGGTCTAGGAACAGTGGGGTTAACTGGTCTAGGAACAGTGGGGTTAACTGGTCTAGGAACAGTGGGGTAACTGGTCTAGGAACAGTGGGGTTAACTGGTCTAGGAACAGTGGGGTTAACTGGTCTAGAACAGTGGGTTAACTGGTCTAGGAACAGTGGGTTAGCTGGTCTAGGAACAGTGGGGTTAACTGGTCTAGGAACAGTGGGTTAACTGGTCTAGGAACAGTGGGTTAACTGAATGCAAAGGAACAGTGGGGTTAACTGGTCTAGGAACAGTGGGTTAACTGGTCTAGGAACAGTGGGTTGCTGGTCTAGGAACAGTGGGTTAACTGGTCTAGGAACAGTGGGTTAACTGGTCTAGGAACAGTGGGTTAACTGGTCTAGGAACAGTGGGTTAACTGGTCTAGGAACAGTGGGTTAACTGGTCTAGGAACAGTGGGTTAACTGGTCTAGGAACAGTGGGGTTAACTGGTCTAGGAACAGTGGGGTTAACTGGTCTAGGAACAGTGGGGTTAACTGGTCTAGGAACAGTGGGGTTAACTGGTCTAGGAACAGTGGGGTTAACTGGTCTAGGAACAGTGGGGTTAACTGGTCTAGGAACAGTGGGTTAACTGGTCTAGGAACAGTGGGGTTAACTGGTCTAGGAACAGTGGGTTAACTGGTCTAGGAACAGTGGGGTTAACTGGTCTAGGAACAGTGGGGTTAACTGGTCTAGGAACAGTGGGTTAACTGGTCTAGGAACAGTGGGGTTAACTGGTCTAGGAACAGTGGGTTAACTGGTCTAGGAACAGTGGGTTAACTGGTCTAGGAACAGTGGGGTTAACTGGTCTAGGAACAGTGGGTTAACTGGTCTAGGAACAGTGGGTTAACTGGTCTAGGAACAGTGGGGTTAACTGGTCTAGGAACAGTGGGGTTAACTGGTCTAGGAACAGTGGGGTTAACTGGTCTAGGAACAGTGGGTTAACTGGTCTAGGAACAGTGGGGTTAACTGGTCTAGGAACAGTGGGGTTAACTGGTCTAGGAACAGTGGGGTTAACTGGTCTAGGAACAGTGGGTTAACTGGTCTAGGAACAGTGGGGTTAACTGGTCTAGGAACAGTGGGTTAACTGGTCTAGGAACAGTGGGTTAACTGGTCTAGGAACAGTGGGGTTAACTGGTCTAGGAACAGTGGGGTTAACTGGTCTAGGAACAGTGGGGTTAACTGGTCTAGGAACAGTGGGTTAACTGGTCTAGGAACAGTGGGGTTAACTGGTCTAGGAACAGTGGGTTAACTGGTCTAGGAACAGTGGGGTTAACTGGTCTAGGAACAGTGGGGTTAACTGGTCTAGGAACAGTGGGGTTAACTGGTCTAGGAACAGTGGGTTAACTGGTCTAGGAACAGTGGGGTTAACTGGTCTAGGAACAGTGGGGTTAACTGGTCTAGGAACAGTGGGTTAACTGGTCTAGGAACAGTGGGGTTAACTGGTCTAGGAACAGTGGGTTAACTGGTCTAGGAACAGTGGGGTTAACTGGTCTAGGAACAGTGGGTTAACTGGTCTAGGAACAGTGGGTTAACTGGTCTAGGAACAGTGGGTTAACTGGTCTAGGAACAGTGGGTTAACTGGTCTAGGAACAGTGGGTTAACTGGTCTAGGAACAGTGGGTTAACTGGTCTAGGAACAGTGGGTTAACTGGTCTAGGAACAGTGGGTTAACTGGTCTAGGAACAGTGGGTTAACTGGTCTAGGAACAGTGGGTTAACTGGTCTAGGAACAGTGGGTTAACTGGTCTAGGAACAGTGGGTTAGCTGGTCTAGGAACAGTGGGTTAACTGGTCTAGGAACAGTGGGTTAACTGGTCTAGGAACAGCGGGTTAACTGGTCTAGGAGCAAGTGGGTTAACTGGTCTAGGACAGCGTTAACTGGTCTAGGAACAGTGGGTTAACTGGTCTAGGAACAGTGGGTTAACTGGTCTAGGAACAGTGGGTTAACTGGTCTAGGAACAGTGGGTTAACTGGTCTAGGAACAGTGGGTTAACTGGTCTAGGAACAGTGGGGTTAACTGGTCTAGGAACAGTGGGTTAACTGGTCTAGGAACAGTGGGGTTAACTGGTCTAGGAACAGTGGGGTTAACTGGTCTAGGAACAGTGGGTTAACTGGTCTAGGAACAGTGGGTTAACTGGTCTAGGAACAGTGGGGTTAACTGGTCTAGGAACAGTGGGTTAACTGGTCTAGGAACAGTGGGTTAACTGGTCTAGGAACAGTGGGTTAACTGGTCTAGGAACAAGTGGGTTAACTGGTCTAGGAACAGTGGGTTAACTGGTCTAGGAACAGTGGGTTAACTGGTCTAGGAACAGTGGGGTTAACTGGTCTAGGAACAGTGGGTTAACTGGTCTAGGAACAGTGGGTTAACTGGTCTAGGAACAGTGGGTTAACTAGTCTAGGAACAGTGGGTTAACTGGTCTAGGAACAGTGGGGTTAACTGGTCTAGGAACAGTGGGTTAACTGGTCTAGGAACAGTGGGTTAACTGGTCTAGGAACAGTGGGGTTAACTGGTCTAGGAACAGTGGGGTTAACTGGTCTAGGAACAGTGGGGTTGACTGGTCTAGGAACAGTGGGTTAACTGGTCTAGGAACAGTGGGGTTAACTGGTCTAGGAACAGTGGGTTAACTGGTCTAGGAACAGTGGGTTAACTGGTCTAGGAACAGTGGGGTTAACTGGTCTAGGAACAGTGGGTTAACTGGTCTAGGAACAGTGGGTTAACTGGTCTAGGAACAGTGGGTTAACTGGTCTAGGAACAGTGGGGTTAACTGGTCTAGGAACAGTGGGTTAA
>NW_027032804.1:0-2500 GCF_034236695.1 Oncorhynchus nerka | reverse complement strand
CAGCTACTATTATTACTACTGATGTCTTATTGATGCTGGTACCACCATTGTTGTCATATGTAGACCAACACAATGGAAGTCATTCAACTGGCCGTGTCAATAAAGTCTACTGAATTAAGAGAAGATGGAGGTAGAACTAGAGAGAGGAGAGATGTGTTGGATAATGTTGCTGTCTGTCTGTGGTCTGGTGTTCAGGGTGGAGAGGTAGTAACATCTCTGCTTGTGGTCTGGTGTTCAGGGTGAGAGGTAGTAACATCTCTGCTTGTGGTCACAGTGTTCAGGATGGAGAGGTAGTAACATCTCTGCTTGTGGTCTGGTGTTCAGAGATGAGGGTAGTAACATCTCTGCTTGTGGTCTGGTGTTCAGGGTGGAGAGGTAGTAACATCTCTGCTTGTGGTCTGGTGTTCAGGATGGAGAGGTAGTAACATCTCTGCTTGTGGTCTGGTGTTCAGGTGGAGAGGTAGTAACATCTCTGCTTGTGGTCTGGTGTTCAGGGTGGAGAGGTAGTAACATCTCTGCTTGTGGTCTGGTGTTCAGGGTGGAGAGGTAGTAACATTCTGCTTGTGGTCTGGTGTTCAGGGTGGAGAGGTAAACATCTCTGCTTGTGGTCTGGTGTTCAGGTGAGAGGTAGCAACATCTCAAGCTTGTGGTCTGGTGTTCAGGTGGAGGGTAGTAACATCTCTGCTTGTGGTCTGGTGTTCAGGGTGGGAGGGCAGTAACATCTCTGCTTGTGGTCTGGTGTTCAGGTGGAGGTAGTAACATCTCTGCTTGTGGTCTGGTGTTCAGGATGGAGAGGTAGTAACATCTCTGCTTGTGGTCTGGTGTTCAGGTGGTGAGGTAGTAACATCTCTGCTTGTGGTCTGGTGTTCGGTGGAGAGGTAGTAACATCTCTGCTTGTGGTCTGGTGTTCAGGGTGGAGAGGTAGTAACATCTCTGCTTGTGGTCTGGTGTTCAGGGTGGAGAGGAGTAGTAACATCTCTGCTTGTGGTCTGGTGTTCAGGGTGGAGAGGTAGTAACATCTCTGCTTGTGGTCTGGTGTTCAGGGTGGAAGGTAGTAACATCTCTGCTTGTGGTCTGGTGTTCAGGGTGGAGAGGTAGTAACATCTCTGCTTGTGGTCTGGTGTTCAGGTGGAGAGGTAGTAACATCTCTGCTTGTGGTCTGGTGTTCAGGTGGAGAGGTAGTAACATCTCTGCTTGTGGTCTGGTGTTCGGGATGGAGAGGTAGTAACATCTCTGCTTGTGGTCTGGTGTTCAGGTGGAAGGTAGTAACATCTCTGCTTGTGGTCTGGTGTTCAGGTGGAGAGGTAGTAACATCTCTGCTTGGTCTGGTGTTCAGGGTGGAGAGGTAGTAACATCTCTGCTTGTGTCTGGTGTTCAGGGTGGAGAGGTAGTAATGATCTCTGCTTGTGGTCTGGTGTTCAGGGTGGAGAGGTAGTAACATCTCTAATGATGTCACTAACCTCCAGAGGGACACAGCAGGTTAAGGAGCCAATGTGGATGTTTTCTCCAACCTCCCAAGAGAGCTATTAGCACTAAGTCTCTCCCTCTGTGAGAGGAGTGCTAGACAGTAACCTAACCATGGTTGTAGTAAATGACTCTAAGACAGTAAGGATCGTCCACGAGAGTTACAATCCGTCACCAGACATTTCAGCGTTGGCAGTCTGTCTGTAAGTAGACAGAATATTCCACCTAGCCCTCTGACCTACCCTCTCTCATCTCTGTGCACAGAGGTCAGGGTCAGAGGTCAGAAGTATTCTCTGTTTGGATGTTTCAGTAACCAAGAAATGGGAAGCGTAGGTGGGCCTCTTCGACTGTGGTGACACTGTCCTCAGGAAGGCGGTGTCAAGGTTCAGAGGTCAACAGGAAGGGTATTTACAGACTGAATTTAGGAAGGAAAAGGTACCCTGTCCTAAAATAGGTAGAGGTTTCCTTGTTCTGCTGTTGACTTATGTACTCTCAAGTCTCATCGCAACTATGAGATCAGGGGTCAACAGGAAGGAGTATTTACAGGCTGAATTTGAAGGAAAGGTACCTGTCCTATAATGGTAGAGGGTTTCCTCGCTCTGCTGTTGACTTATGTGCTCTCCGTCTCCCGTCACCTGACTGCAGGGTCAGGGGTCAACAGGAGTATTTATAGTTGAAGGTAAAGGTCAACAGGTCGTACCACTGTGCCTGTCCTAAATGGCTTCTCAGAGTCGGGTTTGGAGAACGCTCTCTAACTCCTGGATGCTCTCCATAACTCGTGGTACAGAGTCAATGTGGAGGCTCTATACATGGTATTACGGTACAGAGTCAATGTGGAGGCTATATACAGGGGTATTACTGGCACAGAGTCAATGTGGAGGCTCTATACAGGTATTACGGTACAGAGTCAATGTGGAGGCTATATACAGGGTATTACGGTACAGAGTCAATGTGGAGGCTCTATACAGGCGGTACAGCACAGAGTCACTGTGGAGGCTCCATACAGGGCAGTACTGGTACAGAGTCAATGTGGAGG
>NW_027032803.1:0-5273 GCF_034236695.1 Oncorhynchus nerka | reverse complement strand
GAGAAAGAACAGGAACAAGACATAACATGACAATACATGACAGTACCCCCCACTCACCGAGCGCCTCCTGGCGCACTCGAGAGGAAACCTGGCGGCAACGGAGGAAATCATCGATCAGCGAACGGTCCAGCACGTCCCGAGATGGAACCCAACTCCTTTCCTCAGGACCGTACCCCTCCCAATCCACTAGGTACTGATGACCACGGCCCCGAGGACGCATGTCCAAAATCTTACGGACCCTGTAGATAGGTGCGCCCTCGACAAGGATGGGGGGAAAGACGAACGGGGGCGCGAAGAAAGGGCTTAACACAGGAGACATGGAAGACCGGGTGGACGCGACGAAGATGTCGCGGAAGAAGAAGTCGCACTGCGACAGGATTAATGACCTGAGAAATACGGAACGGACCAATGAACCGCGGGGTCAACTTGCGAGAAGCTGTCTTAAGGGGAAGGTTTTGAGTGGAGAGCCATACTCTCTGACCGCGACAATATCTAGGACTCTTAGTCCTACGCTTATTAGCTGCCTCACAGTCTGCACCCTATAACGGCAAAGTGCAGACCTGACCCTTCCAGGTGCGCTCACAACGTTGGACAAAAGCCTGAGCGGAGGGGACGCGGACTCGGGAGCTGGGACGAGAACAGAGGAGGCTGGTACCCGGAGGCTACTCTGAAAAGGAGATAGCCCGGTCGCAGACGAAGGAAGCGAGTTGTGAGCGTATTCTGCCCAGGGGAGCTGTTCTGCCCAAGACGCAGGGTTACGAAAAGAAAGACTGCGTAAGATGCGACCAATAGTCTGATTGGCCCGTTCTGCTTGACCGTTAGACTGGGGGGGAAAACCGAAGAGAGACTGACGGAAGCCCCAATCAAACGGCAAAACTCCTCCAAAATTGAGACGTGAATTGCGGACCCCTGTCCGAAACGGCGTCTGACGGAAGGCCATGAATTCTGAAAACATTCTCAATGATGATTTGTGCCGTCTCTTTAGCAGAAGGAAGCTTAGCGAGGGGAATAAAATGAGCCGCCTTAGAGAACCTATCGACAACCGTTAGAATAACAGTCTTCCCCGCTGACGAAGGCAGTCCGGTAATAAAGTCTAAGGCGATGTGAGACCACGGTCGAGAGGGAATGGAAAGCGGTCTGAGACGGCCGGCAGGAGGGGAGTTACCGGACTTAGTCTGCGCGCAGTCCGAACAAGCAGCCACGAAACGACGCGTGTCACGCTCCCGAGTGGGCCACCAAAACGCTGGCGAATAGAAGCAAGCGTACCCCGAACGCCGGGGTGGCCGGCTAACTTGGCAGAGTGAGCCCACTGAAGAACGGCCAGACGAGTAGGAACGGGAACGAAAAGAAGGTTCCTAGGACAAGCGCGCGGCGACGGAGTGTGAGTGAGTGCTTGCTTTACCTGCCTCTCAATTCCCCAGACAGTCAACTCCGACAACACGCCCCTCAGGGAGAATCCCCTCGGGTCGGTGGAGGCTACTGAAGAACTGAAGAGACGGGATAAAGCATCAGGCTTGGTGTTCTTAGAGCCCGGACGATAAGAAATAACGAACTCGAAACGAGCGAAAAACAGCGCCCAACGAGCCTGACGCGCATTAAGTCGTTTGGCAGAACGGATGTACTCAAGGTTCCTATGGTCAGTCCAAACGACAAAAGGAACGGTCGCCCCCTCAACCACTGTCGCCATTCGCCTAGGCTAAGCGGATGGCGAGCAGTTCAGCGGTTTCCCACATCATAGTTACGTTCCGACGGCGACAGGCGATGAGAAAAATACGCGCAAATTGGACCTTGTCGTCAGAATGGGAGCGCTGGGAAAGAATGGCTCCCCCACGCCCACCTCTGACGCGTCAACCTCGACAATGAACTGTCTAGAGACGTCAGGTGTAACAAGGATAGGTGCGGATGTAAAACGCTTGAGGAGATCAAAAGCTCCCTGGGCAGAAACGGACCACTTAAAGCACGCTTGACAGAAGTAAGGGCTGTGAGAGGAGCTGCCACCTGACCGAAATTACGGATGAAACGACGATAGAAATTGACCGAGAAAGCGCTGCAGCTCGACACGTGACTTAGGGACGGGCCAATGGCTGACAGCTTGACCTTAGCGGGATCCATCTTAATGCCTTCAGCGGAAATAACAGAACCGAGAAATGTGACGGAGGAGGCATGAAAAAGAGCACTTCTCAGCCTTCACATAAAGACAATTCTCTAAAAGGCGCTGGAGGACACGTCGAACGTGCTGAACATGAATCTGGAGTGACGGTGAAAAATCAGGATATCGTCAAGGTAAAACGAAAACAAAGATGTTCAGCATGTCTCTCAGCACATCATTCACTAATGCCTGAAAGACAGCTGGAGCGTTAAACGAGCCCGAACGGCAGAACCCGGTATTCAAAGTGCCCTAAACGGAGTGTTAAACGCGTTTCCACTCGTCCCCTCCCTGATGCGACGAGATGGTAAGCGTTACGAAGGTCCAACTTAGTGAAAAACCTGGCTCCCTGCAGGATCTCGAGGCTGAAGACATGGGGGAAGCGGATAACGATTCTTGACCGTTATGTCATTCAGCCCTCGATAATCCACGCAGGGGCGCAGGGTCCCGTCCTTTTTCTTAACCTCTTGCTTCTACCTGAGACGCTTGCGTCCCAACTAGAGCTCTGGAAATGCAAATGCACTACGCTAAATGCTAATAGTATTAGTTAAAACTCAAACGTTCATTAAAATACACATGCAGGGTATCGAATTAAAGCTACACTCGTTGTGAATCCAGGCAACAAGTCAGATTTTTAAAATGCTTTTCGGCGACAGCATGAGAAGCTATTATCTGATAGCATGCACCAATACACTACAACAGAAAAGCACAGCAGGGGACGTAAACAAAATAATTAGCATTTCGGCGTTACACAAACCGCACAATAAAATAGAAAACAGTCATTACCTTTCACCATCTTCTTTGTTGGCACTCCTAGATGTCCCATAAACACTATTGGGTCTTTATTTCGATTAAATCGGGCCATATAAAGCCAAGATATCGTTATATGTAGACTGTGTGATAAACGAAAAAAACAGCGATTTCACAACGTAACGTCATTTTTAAAATTCAAAAAGTAGACGATAAACTTTCACAAAACACTTCAGAAATACGTTTGTAATGCTACTTTAGGTATTAGTAAGCGTTAATAAGCGATAAAAATCATCAGGAGGCGATGTAAAAATCATTAGCTGTCGTCTTGAGAAAAATTTCAGCGAGAGAGCTCTTCCGAAATGATCTGAGCGGAGACTGGAGGATAAGTGGTGCCCTGCATTCGGTTCAACCAAGAATCAAAGATGATTCAATTCACAAGACTCTAGACAACATGGGGATGCTGTGGGAGTTGAATCCTCGGTCTTATCTAATTCGGCTCACTGTGAACAATTGCTGGAAGTGGCGCAAGGATATTTATTTCCATTTTCTGTGATCAGGTTTTCCTGCGCTTTCCGATGTAACTGCACGTTATGTTATAGCCACAGTCAGTGGATTTAACCAGTTTTAAAAACGTCCGAGTGTTTTCTATCCACACATTCTAACCATATGAACGTACTATATTCCTGGCATGAGTAGCAGGGCGCTGAATGTTGCTGCGATTTTTAACAAAATGTTCAAAAAGTAGAGGTTAGGAGTAAGAGTTAACAAAAAAAACGCTCCGGCGGGAGGAGCCCGACACAGAGTATAGTCTACCCGGGGAGGAAGTGGTTCCCCGGAAGGAGATCAATACTACAATCATACGACCGACTGAACACCGATGCGCAGATCGTGATATTCCTCCGGCACCCCTGTCAAATCACCAGGCTCCTCCTGAGAAGAAGAGACAGATGAAACAGGAGGGATAGCAGACATTAAACACTTCACATGACAAGAGACGTTCCAGGAGAGGATAGAATTACTAGACCAATTAATAGAAGGATTATGACAGACTAGCCAGGGATGGCCCAAAACAACAGGTGTAAAAGGTGAACGAAAAATTAAAAAGGAAATGGTTTCGCTATGATTACCAGAGACAGTGAGGGTTAAAGGTAGCATTTCACACTGAATCCTGGGGAGAGGACTACCATCCAAGGCGAACATGGCCGTGGGCTCCCTAACTGTCTGAGAGGAATGTCATGTTCCCGAGCCCAGGCTTCGTCCATAAAACAGCCCTCCGCCCCAGAGTCTATCAAGGCACTGCAGGAAGCTGCCGAACCGGTCCAGCGTAGATGGACCGACAAGGTAGTACAGGATCTTGAAGGAGAGACCTGAGTAGTAGCGCTCACCAGTAGCCCTCCGCTTACTGATGAGCTCTGGCTTTACTGGACATGAAATGACAAATGACCAGCGGAACCGCAATAGAGACAGAGGCGGTTGGTGATTCTCCGTTCCCTCTCCTTAGTCGAGATGCGAATACCCCCAGCTGCATAGGCTCAGCACCTGAGCCAGTGGAGGAAGATGGTAGTGATGCGGAGAGGGGGCAACGGATAACGCTGAGGCCCTTCCACGAGCTCGGTGACGAAGATCAACCCGCTGCTCTATGCGTAATAGCGAGTTCAATCAAGGAATCCACGCTGGGAAGGAACTCTCCCGGGAGAGAATTCATCTCACTCGCGAGCATTTCCAGAAAACGAGCGAGCAAAGCCGGCTCGTTCCAGTCACTGGAGGCAGCAAGAGTGCGAATCTCTATAGAGTAATCAGTTATGGATCGATTACCTTGACATAGGGAAGACAGGGCCCTGGAAGCTTCTTCCCCAAAAACAGAACGATCAAAAACCCGTATCATCTCCTCCTTAAAGTTCTGATACTGGTTAGTACACTCAGCCTCGCCTCTCAGACTGCCGTGCCCACCACGAGCCCGTCCAGTAAGGAGATATGACGTAGGCGATACGAGCGGTGCCCCTGGAGTACGTGTTGGGCTGAGAGAAAACACACACACACTGGGTGAGGAACGAGCGGCATTCAGTGGGCTCCCAGAGTAACACGAAGCGGGGTTATGCCACTCCTTGGGCCTGAACTGGAAGCCCTGGAAGTAGCCGGTGGATCGAGGCGAGATGGTGAATATGTTTCGAGAGGTCGGAGACTGGGCGCCAGGAAACCAACGGCATGTCGAGCAGCAGACAATTCCTGCTCGTGTCTGCTTCAGCATCGCTCCCTGGATCTCGACGGCTGAGTGGAGAGGATCCGAAGTCGCTGGGTCCATTCTTGGTCGGATTCTTCTGTTATGCAGGTGAGTGAGGACCCAAAAGCGGTTTAACAGAAACAGAGTCTTTTA
>NW_027032802.1:0-5271 GCF_034236695.1 Oncorhynchus nerka | reverse complement strand
CTACTAATCTAACTGACATCCGTAGGTCCAACAGAACACATTAAAACACACCACTACTACTAATCTAACTGTCTGTAGGTCCAACAGAACACATTAAAACACACCACTACTACTAATCTAACTGTCTGTAGGTCCAACAGAACACTTAAAACACACCACTACTACTAATCTAACTGTCTGTAGGTCCAACAGAACACATTAAAACACACCACTAC
Organism: Oncorhynchus nerka; assembly: GCF_034236695.1. NCBI lineage: Eukaryota > Metazoa > Chordata > Actinopteri > Salmoniformes > Salmonidae > Oncorhynchus > Oncorhynchus nerka. Next base: position 5,056 of record NW_027032802.1, on the reverse strand, counting down.
TACTAATCTAACTGTCTGTAGGTCCAACAGAACACAAACACACCACTACTACTAATCTAACTGTCTGTAGGTCCAACAGAACACATTAAAACACACCACTACTACTAATCTAACTGTCTGTAGGTCCAACAGAACACATTAAAACACACCACTACTACTAATCTAACTGTCTGTAGGTCCAACAGAACACATTAAAACACACCACTACTACTAATCTAACTGTCTGTAGGTCCAACAGAACACATTAAAACACACCACTACTACTAATCTAACTGTCTGTAGGTCCAACAGAACACATTAAAACACACCACTACTACTAATCTAACTGTCTGTAGGTCCAACAGAACACATTAAAACACACCACTACTACTAATCTAACTGTCTGTAGGTCCAACAGAACACATTAAAACACACCACTACTACTAATCTAACTGTCTGTGGGTCCAACAGAACACATTAAAACACACCACTACTACTAATGTAATTGTAGAAATGATTCCAGAGGAAAACAAATGATGAAACATCGCTATGACTCACCTCTGAATGTGTTGGTCATCTATCGGACACAGGGTCAATGAGGTGTAGTCGGAGGAGTACATTATAAACCCAGGATAGAGGGGTTCAGTGAATGTGGTGTGTTCTGTGTGAAGGTGTGTCAGTGTACCAGAGGAGGACACACTATAGAAGGACAAAGTACCAGCTGGCCAGTCCAGATACACTCCAACTCTGTCAGAATCAGGACAAGTATCTGGTTCACTGTATCTGATGACTCCATTATGGTAAAAGTTATAAGCACTATCATAGCAGACTAAACACCAGGACTCCTTATTGTGTCTAATCCTACGGTCATCCTCCCGTCCCTTTCTCTTCATTCCTTTGTACGCCACACCAATGAAAGCCCCGTCACCATCCCTCTCCACCTCCCAGTAATAACGACCTCCAGATAAGCCTTCTCTGCAGAGAACTTGGGGATGATCCAATCTGTCTGGATGGTCTTCATAATGCTGGTCCTCCACCACCCGTGTCACCTTCCTGTTCCCCTCAGACAGTATCAGGTTTGGGTGTGCTGTATTTGGGTCCAGGGTGAGATGACAGGCATCTGTAGACAAAAGGAGAGTTTAATCAAACCACATCTTCATATAAAATGTTGTTTTGTAGGTACAGAACAGGTATTGATTAGTTACTATGTTACTATAGTTCTGAATATACAGTTAATTAGGATTGAAGAGACTTACATTTCCTCAGCCCTGATTTCAGCCTGCACTCTCCACCATGATCCACACTGTAGGAGAAACAGGTTATTGACTGACAAAGACCTAATAAAGCAGTCAACATTTAAACCATATTGTTGTGTTCTGGTGCACTACTAAGTTCATACTAGAGACATACAGGTATTTATCCTACCTAGCATACAGAACAGAGTACAATTCATTACTAGAGACATACAGGTATTATATCCTACCTACTGCATACAGAACAGAGTACAATTAATTACTAGAGACATACAGGTATTCTATCCTACCTACTGCATACAGAACAGAGTACAATTCATTACTAGAGACATACAGGTATTCTATCCTACCTACTGCATACAGAACAGAGTACAATTCATTACTAGAGACATACAGGTATTATATCCTACCTACTGCATACAGAACAGAGTACAATTCATTACTAGAGACATACAGGTATTCTATCCTGCCTACTGCATACAGAACAGAGTACAATTCATTACTAGAGACATACAGGTATTCTATCCTGCCTACTGCATACAGAACAGAGTACAATTCATTACTAGAGACATACAGGTATTCTATCCTGCCTACTGCATACAGAACAGAGTACAATTCATTACTAGAGACTGTTGGGGAATAATCAGAATTGGTTGGTAACATAGGTAAGATGTTTTAGTGTTCATCATATGTTTGTAAGTTACTTCTCATCAGAATGTTATTTTTGTATAATACTGTGGCGGGGTTGCAGTATCTGTTCTATGTCAAGACTAAGTTGCTTGGGCCGGAGAGAGGGGAGAGGTCAAGCGTGTATCTCTTGGCTCCACAATGTCTGTGTGCCAGTCAGTGTGTCTCTGTGATCTTGTCAAGATAGGATGGATTTGATATATGCCTGTTGATATGGAGGATTGGTTTATGGTTCTGAGTTTGAGAAAATAACATAGTTTAGGAGACAAAGCTGAACGATGAATTATGCCTATGCTGTCTGATCTATGTGTGTCTTTGCTATAAAGGATCTCAGTTGAAATGTGGAAGGGACTCTCAGAGAATTCATTGATAGACACTGAATTGATCTGAGAGTCACAGGGTTGTGATAGAGCTCATATAATTAAAGATGGACTTTGTGATAACTAACTCTGACGTGTGTGTGGTTTGCTCTCATGATTTGGTAAATAGAGGAAATTTCCACGACATTTGGCGACGAGGAGGGATGTGAATCTTCACTCGGTGACCGTTCCTTGACGATCTAGGTAAATAAATCGTGCACGAGGATCCCCTAAACTTGGGATCTCAGGGAAACCACACTTCGGGAGCGAAGCAGATGGACCAACCTTTGATCTAAGAGGAAGCGAGCCGAGTGGATACCACATCTCGAACTGAGTTTTTTTAAAGAAAAGGTGAGCGAACTACACACAGATTTGAAGTCAAGTTTTTTAATTATGCCTGTTACGTATACTCTGAGCGTGAATTCCTTTGTAAGGAAGGCACCTTGGCGGCGTAAGCAGGGCCGAGTCAGAGGAGGTAATCTGAGGGTTTTGTGGACTCAAAGATACTCTGCACTGTCCGGTTGCGAGTGACCAAGAGCCCTCCTGACACTGAATTGATCACAGTGGGGATTTGGTGAGGTTCTGTCGGGGTGAGGAGCCAAGGGGACTGTGTGTTCTAGGTGAAACACGAGCATTTGGTGAAGCCCTATTGGAAGAAGGACCTCATTCTGTGCGTCTGTGTGATTGTCTAAGTGACCCTCAGATGTGGTGAATTCCAATTATTTTAAATGTGCTAGCCAGGTATGCCCTGGGTTACTCTGTGTGAGTATTTTGTTATGGGATCACTAGGTAATAGTTGTCGGACCGCTCTGTGTGAGCGGGGTAGGGTTGACTCTGTGTGGGCAAACCTTTTTGTTCTGATGTTCTGTGTGGACGTCTGACCAGTTCTATGTGAACATCTGACCAATCCTGTGTGGATGATCCTGAAAGTTCTGTGTGAGTACCTAAGATTTCTTAAGTTTTATATGGATTCTGTGAATTATTTGAAATTATGATAAATTGTATGTGTGTATAATCAATTACTAGAGATTTGATAAAGTAATGCTGAGAATGATTAGATACAATTTAAACCACCCATTCGTAGACGTACGTAGGTTTTGAGTTGGTATCTTAAATGGATAATTTGATAAAGATGAAGTTTTTAAGCACTATTAAAATAATCTACAAAATCTGGGAAATTGAGCTCTAGAAACTGATTAGAGTGTGTCCACTTTTGGTTATCTTCACCCTAACGATGTAACTATAAAACGCATATTGGATTATCTCCGTCTGGGTGAAACATGTTGAAATTAAACTGCCCTTAAGGTCTGAACATGTTATAATTTTTCTTCCCAGTATGAGAGAAGTTGCGGGATTTATTGAATAAACTGATTTCCATAAAGTTAGAGAGAATTAAGAGGAATCTCGATGTAATTTATAATGTTGTACAAAGCTCTAAGGTTTTCCATCAAACTAATTATCATTGCGTGATTAATGTGATGTAGTAAAGTAATTGAAATACGTTGCATAAGTAAACATAATCTATTTTTATTAAAGGTGCAATATCTGTTTCCTAGTCATTAACTGTCGATTTTATTCTTTGATTGCTAATATATTCATTTGGAATTTGAGAATCATAGCTGGAGTACCTGTTTGTACTATTAAAATTGGGCTATTATTCTTCTGGGAATTGCACGGCGTGACCTGGCTAGAATTTTACTTGTAAAGTGGGTTTATATGCGGAGAATCTTCGTTTTTTCGCAATAGCATTAGTGGTTCAGGGGCGGTAGAATTCTCAGCCTGCCCGCGCGGGAGGCGGGTCCGTTCCCATGTCATTGCGCTGACTGAATTCGGAGTTTTTGATTGTGGGAAATAATCTATTTGTATGTTTCGGCCTGGAAAGTTATGGTCGCTAGTGTCAGGACCCGGTTACGAACCCGGGTCTCCGGAGTGAGAAACAGTCACTTAACCAACTGAGCCACGAATAGTCGGCAGAACCCAGAAGATGAGGCAGACACAGCAGTACTTGAGACGGTGTATTTAATGTAGTAAAAAGTGAAGTCCTTCAGGAACACATGTAACTCCACAACCTCAAAAGGAATTCCACAAGAACAAAGGTAATCCTCCAAGACAAAAAGGTAAATCCACAAGGTGGTAGGTATAGCACAAAAGCCTCCAAAAGATACTCAAAAATAAATAAACAAGAACAAAACAGAATTCCACAAGAGCGTCCAACTCGGGATCAACAAGAGTTAACAGAATACTAGGGCTGGGTGCTAACATACAAACACAGAGCAAGGACTGAGAAAACAAAGGGTTTAATGCAATCAGGGAAACGAGGCACAGGTGCAAATAATAATGGGGATCAAGGAAAACAAAAGGTCAAAGGCACAATGGAGGCATCTAGTGACCAAAAACCGGAACAACCCTGGCCAAATCCTGACAGCTAGTGTTTGTATAAGATATAAACTGAACGTTTTAATAGCTTGTCTGGTTCAAATTGATAGAAGGGACAAATTGAACGTTTTCAAAGATTGTTTAGGTTAAATTGATAGACTAATTCAACTTAAAATAATAAGACGAATTCTGATGCAAAACGATGTCTGTTCACTAAATTGTCTGCTGGAATAATGTATTGAGAATTGGGTCGTATTTAAATTACTGTATCAATAGAAGACAGTTACCTAAGTTAAAGAAATTCTGAATAATAGCGGGAGAGAATGGCGATAGAAAGTGATTACCGAAATTGTTTGGTGATTTGGTAAATAGAGGAAATTTCCACGACAAGACATACAGGTA
>NW_027032801.1:0-5270 GCF_034236695.1 Oncorhynchus nerka | reverse complement strand
TTGGGGCTTTCATCAAGGTTAGTGTTTCTATAGGTTGGGGGCTTTCATCAAGGTTAGTGTTTCTATAGGTTGGCTGCTTTCATCAAAGGTGTTTCTGTAGGTTGGGGGCTTTCATCAAGTTAGTGTTTCTGTAGGTTGGGGGCTTTCATCAAGGTTAGTGTTTCTATAGGTTGGGGGCTTTCATCAAGGTTAGTGTTTCTATAGGTTGGGGGCTTTCATCCAAGGTTAGTGTTTCTATAGGTTGGGGGCTTTCATCAAGGTTAGTGTTTCTATAGGTTGGGGGCTTTCATCAAGGTTAGTGTTTCTATAGGTTGGGGGGCTTTCATCAAGGTTAGTGTTTCTATAGGTTGGGGGGCTTTCATCAAGGTTAGTGTTTCTATAGGTTACATTTACATTTACATTTAAGTCATTTAGCAGACGCTCTTATCCAGAGCGACTTACAAATTGGTGCATTCACCTTATGACCTCCAGTGGAACAGTAGTGCATCTAAATCTTTTCAGGGGAGGGGGTGAGAGGGATTACTTTATCCTATCCTAGGTATTCCTTAAAGAGGTGGGGTTTCAGGTGTCTCCGGAAGGTGGTGATTGACTCCGCTGTCCTGGCGTCGTGAGGGAGTTTGTTCCACCATTGGGGGGCCAGAGCAGCGAACAGTTTTGACTGGGCTGAGGCGGGAACTGTACTTCCTCAGTGGTAGGGAGGCGAGCAGGCCAGAGGTGGATGAACGCAGTGCCCTTGTTTGGGTGTAGGGCCTGATCAGAGCCTGGAGGTACTGAGGTGCCGTTCCCCTCACAGCTCCGTAGGCAAGCACCATGGTCTTGTAGCGGATGCGAGCTTCAACTGGAAGCCAGTGGAGGGAGCGGAGGAGCGGGGTGACGTGAGAGAACTTGGGAAGGTTGAACACCAGACGGGCTGCGGCGTTCTGGATGAGTTGTAGGGGTTTAATGGCACAGGCAGGGAGCCCAGCCAACAGCGAGTTGCAGTAATCCAGACGGGAGATGACAAGTGCCTGGATTAGGACCTGCGCCGCTTCCTGTGTGAGGCAGGGTCGTACTCTGCGGATGTTGTAGAGCATGAACCTACAGGAACGGGCCACCGCCTTGATGTTAGTTGAGAACGACAGGGTGTTGTCAGGATCACGCCAAGGTTCTTAGCGCTCTGGGAGGAGGACACAATGGAGTTGTCAACCGTGATGGCGAGATCATGGAGCGGGCAGTCCTTCCCGGGAGGAAGAGCAGCTCCGTCTTGCCGAGGTTCAGCTTGAGGTGGTGATCCGTCATCCACACGGATATGTCTGCCAGACATGCAGAGATGCGATTCGCCACCTGGTCATCAGAAGGGGAAAGGAGAAGATTAATTGTGTGTCGTCTGCATAGCAATGATAGGAGAGACCATGTGAGGTTATGACAGAGCCAAGTGACTTGGTGTATAGCGAGAATAGGAGAGGGCCTAGAACAGAGCCCTGGGGGACACCAGTGGTGAGAGCACGTGGTGTGGAGACGGATTCTCGCCACGCCACCTGGTAGGAGCGACCTGTCAGGTAGGACGCAATCCAAGCGTGGGCCGCGCCGGAGATGCCCAACTCGGAGAGGGTGGAGAGGAGGATCTGATGGTTCACAGTATCGAAGGCAGCCGATAGGTCTAGAAGGATGAGAGCAGAGGAGAGAGAGTTAGCTTTAGCAGTGCGGAGCGCCTCCGTGATACAGAGAAGAGCAGTCTCAGTTGAATGACTAGTCTTGAAACCTGACTGATTTGGATCAAGAAGGTCATTCTGAGAGAGATAGCGGGAGAGCTGGCCAAGGACGGCACGTTCAAGAGTTTTGGAGAGAAAAGAAAGAAGGGATACTGGTCTGTAGTTGTTGACATCGGAGGGATCGAGTGTAGGTTTTTCAGAAGGGGTGCAACTCTCGCTCTCTTGAAGACGGAAGGGACGTAGCCAGCGGTCAGGGATGAGTTGATGAGCGAGGTGAGGTAAGGGAGGAGGTCTCCGGAAATGGTCTGGAGAAGAGAGGAGGGGATAGGGTCAAGCGGGCAGGTTGTAGGGCGGCCGGCCGTCACAAGACGCGAGATTTCATCTGGAGAGAGAGGGAGAAAGAGGTCAGAGCACAGGGTAGGGCAGTGTGAGCAGAACCAGCGGTGTCGTTTGACTTAGCAAACGAGGATCGGATGTCGTCGACCTTCTTTTCAAAATGGTTGACGAAGTCATCTGCAGAGAGGGAGGAGGGGGGAGGGGAGGAGGATTCAGGAGGGAGGAGAAGGTTGCAAAGAGCTTCCTAGGGTTAGAGGCAGATGCTTGGAATTTAGAGTGGTGAAGTGGCTTTAGCAGCAGAGAAGAAAGGAAAATGTAGAGGGAGGGAGTGAAAGGATGTCAGGTCCGCAGGAGGCGAGTTTTCCTCCATTTTCCGCTCGGCTGCCCGGAGCCTGTTCTGTGAGCTCATAATGAGTCATCGAGCCACGGGAGGCGGGAGGGAGGACCGAGCGGCCTGGAGGATAGGGGACATAGAGTCAAAGGATGCAGAAAGGGAGGAGAGAGGGTTGAGAGGCAGAATCAGGGGAGATAGGTTGGAGAAAGGTTTGAGCAGAGGAAGAGATGATAGGATGGAAGAGGAGAGAGTAGCGGGGAGAGAGAGCGAAGGTTAAGGACGGCGCGATACCATCAGTAGGGGCAGTGTGGGAAGTGTTGGATGAGAGCGAGAGGGAAAAGGATACAAGGTAGTGGTCGGAGACTTGGAGGAGTTACGAGGTTAGTGGAAGAACAGCATCTAGTAAAGATGAGGTCGGCGTATTTCCTGCCTTGTGAGTAGGGGGAAGGTGAGAGGGTGAGGTCAAGAGGAGAGGAGTGGAAAGAAGGCAGAGGAATGAGTCAAAGGTAGGCGTGGGGGAGGTTAAAGTCGCCCAGAACTGTGAGAGGTGAGCCGTCCTCAGGGAAAGGAGCTTATCAAGGCATCAAGCTCATTGATGAACTCTCGAGGAACCTGGAGGGCGATAAATGATAAGGATGTTAAGCTTGAAAGGGCTGGTAACTGTGACAGCATGGAATTCAAAGGAGGCGATAGACAGATGGGTAAGGAGAAAGAGAATGACCACTTGGGAAGATGAGGATCCAGGTGCCACCACCCCCGCTGACCAAGCTCTCGGGGTGTGCGAGAAACGTCGGCAAGCGAAGAGAGAGCAGTAGGAGTAGCAGTGTTGTCTGTGGTGATCCATGTTTCCGTCAGTGCCAGAAGTCGAGGACTGGAGGGAGACATATTGGAATGAACTCTGCCTTGTTGGCCGCAGATCGGCAGTTCCAGAGGCTACCGGAGACCTGGAACTCCCGTGGAGTCGTGCGCGCTGGGACCACCAGATTAGGGTGGCCGCACCCTTTCTTGATGTGGAAGCGTTTGTATGGTCTGTGCAGAGAGAGGAGAAACAGGGATAGACAGACACATAGTTGACAGGCTACACAAGAGGCTACGCTAATGCAAGGAGATTGGAATGACAAGTGGACTACACGTCACGTGTTCAGAGGTTAAGCTTACGTGGCAGAATCTTATTGACTAAAATGATTAAAATGATACAGTACTGCTGAAGTAGGCTAGCTGGCAGAGGCTGCGTTGTTGACTAAGTAGGCTAGTTGGCATTGGCTGCGTTGTTGACACTACACTAATCAAGTCGTTCCGTTGAGTGTAATAGTTTCTACTGTGCTGCTATTAAGGGGCTAGCTGGCTAGCTAGCAGTGTTGATCTACGTTCGTTGCGTTAAAACGACAATAGCTGGCTAACTAACCTAGGAAATCGCTCTAGACTACACAATTATCTTTGATACAAAAGACGGCTGTGTAGCTAGCTATGTAGCTAGCTACGATCAAACAAATCAAGCCGTTGTACTGTAATGAAATGAAATGAAAAATGTGATACCTGTGGAGCGAAGCGAAATCGACCCAGTTGTTGAGTGCAGAAGTTCTGTTCGGTAGGCGTTGGCTAGCTGTGGCTAGCTAGCAGAGAGTCTCTATGTTGAGACGACATAAAACTACACACTCTAAACTACACAATTATCTTGGAGTACGAAGACAGCAAAGACAACTATGTAGCTAGCTAACACTACACTAATCAAGTGTAGGTTGGGGAGCTTTCATCAAGGTTAGTGTTTCTGTAGGTTGGGGGCTTTCATCAAGGTTAGTGTTTCTATAGGTTGGGGGCTTTCATCAAGGTTAGTGTTTCTATAGGTTGGGGGCTTTCATCAAGGTTAGTGTTTCTATAGGTTGGGGGCTTTCATCAAGGTAGTGTTTCTATAGGTTGGGGGCTTTCATCAAGGTTAGTGTTTCTATAGGTTGGGGGCTTTCATCAAGGTTAGTGTTTCTATAGGTTGGGGGCTTTCATCAAGGTTAGTGTTTCTATAGGTTGGGGGCTTTCATCAAGGTTAGTGTTTCTATAGGTTGGGGGCTTTCATCAAGGTTAGTGTTTCTATAGGTTGGGGGCTTTCATCAAGGTTAGTGTTTCTATAGGTTGGGGGCTTTCATCAAGGTTAGTGTTTCTGTAGGTTGGGGGCTTTCATCAAGGTGTGTTTCTGTAGGTTGGGGGCTTTCATCAAGGTTAGTGTTTCTATAGGTTGGGGGCTTTCATCAAGGTTAGTGTTTCTATAGGTTGGGGGCTTTCATCAAGGTTAGTGTTTCTATAGGTTGGGGGCTTTCATCAAGGTTAGTGTTTCTGTAGGTTGGGGGCTTTCATCAAGGTTAGTGTTTCTATAGGTTGGGGGCTTTCATCAAGGTTAGTGTTTCTATAGGTTGGGGGCTTTCATCAAGGTTAGTGTTTCTATAGGTTGGGGGCTTTCATCAAGGTTAGTGTTTCTATAGGTTGGGGGCTTTCATCAAGGTTAGTGTTTCTATAGGTTGGGGGCTTTCATCAAGGTTAGTGTTTCTATAGGTTGGGGGCTTTCATCAAGGTTAGTGTTTCTATAGGTTGGGGGCTTTCATCAAGGTTAGTGTTTCTATAGGTTGGGGGCTTTCATCAAGGTTAGTGTTTCTATAGGTTGGGGGCTTTCATCAAGGTTAGTGTTTCTATAGGTTGGGGGCTTTCATCAAGGTTAGTGTTTCTATAGGTTGGGGGCTTTCATCAAGGTTAGTGTTTCTATAGGTTGGGGGCTTTCATCAAGGTTAGTGTTTCTATAGGTTGGGGGCTTTCATCAAGGTTAGTGTTTCTATAGGTTGGGGGCTTTCATCAAGGTTAGTGTTTCTATAGGTTGGGGGCTTTCATCAAGGTTAGTGTTTCTATAGGTTGGGGGCTTTCATCAA
>NW_027032800.1:0-5269 GCF_034236695.1 Oncorhynchus nerka | reverse complement strand
GGTCTTTGTGTAATATGCTATTGTACACCCTAGCCCAACTGTCCTTTGTATACTTTTTATGTATCATTGTGTTCCCCATGTACCTTTGTAGTGATTTATTAAATAAACAGAATAATAACTTGTAGCACTGTGCCTACTTCACCCATTCCGTTTAAGGAATGGACAGAACTTGCCACATGTCGGGGGGTTGGACTGTCCTGCCTTATCCTTCACGCCGTTCCAGAGACATTTCTTGGGCACCATTCCTACTTTCCAGCCTGCAGACACAGCAACATGAACTGCGAACAACATGATGACTTGAGGGGATCTTGGAGAACCTGAGAGGTGTTGAAGGGGGTTTAAACTTCATGAGACTTTCATGTATCAACTTTATAAGTTCTGCCCAGTGTTCTTCTCAAATCAGTGATTTGCATAATGCATAGAATGACATATTGTTCTTGCTATGTACTAAATTTTTCTTCCGTATACATGTACAAGTCCTCCACAAAATGTATTTTATTATTTTATCAAGTTAATACGAAAGTAGTGTTTTCTTTCTCCTTTGCGCAATGGCCACTGGGAAGCTTTCCTTTCAACTGAACTCTCAGCATATTCCCAAATGACTTTAAATATCAGATCTGTGGACATGGGGTATATCCTTCTCAAAACCTCACTGGGAAGCTTTCCTTTCAACTGAACTCTCAGCATATTCCCAAATGACTTTATATATCAGATCTGTGGACATGGGGTATATCAAAACCTCACTGACTATGAGAATGTCAAACAACAATAATATCCTCAGATACCTGTGAACTTCAACTTTGCAAAATATGTGATATGTGCTTGATGTGTGGGCAAAGAAATAAAAGGTACAGGATGCCTTCTCATATAGCCTACAACTTCAGTCGCATGAATATAAGTTGTTATGGAGGAATGAAGCAATTTGAACACTTGATTTTGAATCTGACATAGTTGTTATAACAGTTGTTTTAACTCCTAATGACAGTGTTATGACAACATCATCATGATGGCCTTAGGTAGGAGAGCTTACATATCATTCATATTGGCAGAAGGCATTCATTCACAGTTTCAGATGAACCAAAATGACATGATAATTGTTCTTTCAGTAGTGTTCTTTCATTCTTTCAGGAGTCTGTGGTCTCAACCAGCAGGACACGGTGTTTCTGGTACTACCCAGGGCCCCAGAGGGTGCCTCATCAATGTGGTCCATCTCAGAACAGGTGAGCTGGAAAATATCTAATAGATCAATATTATTGAGCAGAGTACAAGAGTACGTTGATACGACCATTGTGGTCCAAATGCATGGTATTGATTGTACAGAAAATGTTTTGAGATGTGTTGCAAATAAACTTTTTGGGTGCAATACAATACTATGTTTAAGCTTTGGAAGAAAAACACTTTTACTTTCAATGCTGGTATTATCTGATTGTTTCATGTTTCCGCTTCTTTAATTGTCTGTACTTATTACCATAGTTTTGTCCCCTCACAGGTACAGTCCTGCTACCATGCACCTCTCAGCTGACAACCGGGGTCATCCTCCATCGGCTGCAGAGGCCCACTGTGTTATCACAGACGAGTCCCTGGCCTCCCTGCCGTGGCCTCTCAGTGCTCCAGCCTGCAGCAAAAACTGCTGGTGTCTCCCCACCAAGAGAGAGGGATGGATGACATTTGGAGATCTGGTGAGGTAATGATACTGAGAGTTTTATCGTAATGGCTCCAATAAACTTTCTCTGATCTATTGGTTGATCTACTCCTTTGATTGCTTGTTACTATCAGCATTTCGTCCCAACTTAAAATAACTGTCTCGCCATAGAAATGCGTCTAGCGACCATGTGTGTGTGGAGACTCGCAAATATGACCCTATGACCATCTTCTTCACCAGTGGGACCACAGGGTCACCTAAGATGACCCAACACAGCCGCAGCAGCTATGGGATAGGTCTCACTGTCAACGGAAGGTAGTCCCTCCATCATAATCATCATCGTAACTTTAACTACAGCCAAAACCCAAACACAACCAGAACACAACCATAAGATGGGTTGAACTTAGATTGGCACTAATGGCTTTGGACTAAAACCCATTTAAATGAACCCTAATTGTCTCTATCACCCTCCTTCCCTCCCTCTCTCCTGTCTGTGTGGAGGTACTGGTCGGGCCTGACGGAGAGGGATGTCCTGTGGAACATGTCAGATACATGCTGGGCCAAGTCTGCCTGGAGCAGTGTCTACGCTCCCTGGGTGTCTTCATCCATGCAATGCCCCGCCTCAACAGTCATACTGTACTAGAGGTGTGTGTGTGTGTGTTGTGTGTGGGATCCTTTTCCCTCTTTCCTGAATACACAGTATGAAGGACCACTTCACAGCAAGTCAACTAGATGCCATTACGTCTCCCTGTCTGTTTTCTTCCAATAGGGATTTATTAAACATCCCCATGATTGATTGACTGGTTATTTGATTGATTGATTGGTCCTTCTATTTGAAATTGATCTGAACTTTCTGAAAAGCATTATGAGATTCAGTGTTGGTTTGTTTCCTTGTAGCTTAATGTTGTAATATTTTGTGTACACATCCATGCAGTGTGACCCTGTGCGGACAAAGAGTGCTATATTGGGGACGTTGGGGTCGTAATGGATGAGGGTGGCTACCTGGGGTTTGTGGGTCGGACTAATAACGTCACCTCTCAGCTGGGTAATACACTATGGTTGAGTTCCTGCCCGACTACATGTGCAGGCTTTGCATTGCATCAACCAATGGTTGTGTGCCATGTTATCGGTTGTGCAGTCGGGCATCAGATTTCTATGTCATCTGATATGGTTAGCGGATTATGTTAAATACCAACCTGGGCATTGCAAGAGTTGGCATCTGTCTGGAATGTAGTCAGACAGGAACTCAACCTGTCACGACTTCCGCCGAAGTCGGTCCCTCTCCTTGTTCGGTGGTCGACATCACCGACCTTCTAGCCATCACTGATCCATTTTTCATTTTCCATTGGTTTTGTCTTGTCTTCCTTCACACCTGGTTCCAATCCCATCACCATTACATGTTGTGTATTTAACCCTATGTTTCCCCTCATGTCCTTGTCGGAGATTGTTTGATTGTATGTGATTGTTCTAGTATGTGTTGGTGTGTGGGTTTTGTACCCACTTTTGTTATTTTGTATATTTTGGTTTTTGTAGTTTTGTCAGCACTTATTAAAGGACTCTGTTTATACCAAGTTGGTTCTCCTGCGCCTGACTTCCCTGCCACCAACACTCACCCTTTACAAGTAGTTAGAATATATAGACTCCTGCGCCTGACTTCCCTGCCACCAACACACACCCTTTACAAGTAGTTAGAATATATAGACTCCTGCGCCTGACTTCCCTGCCACCAACACTCACCCTTTACAAGTAGTTAGAATATATAGACTCCTGCGCCTGACTTCCCTGCCACCAACACTCACCCTTTACAAGTAGTTAGAATATATAGACTCCTGCGCCTGACTTCCCTGCCACCAACACACACCCTTTACAAGTAGTTAGAATATATAGACTCCTGCGCCTGACTTCCCTGCCACCAACACACACCCTTTACAAGTAGTTAGAATATATAGACTCCTGCGCCTGACTTCCCTGCCACCAACACACACCCTTTACAAGTAGTTAGAATATATAGACTCCTGCGCCTGACTTCCCTGCCACCAACACACACCCTTTACAAGTAGTTAGAATATATAGACTCCTGCGCCTGACTTCCCTGCCACCAACACACACCCTTTACAAGTAGTTAGAATATATAGACTCCTGCGCCTGACTTCCCTGCCACCAACACACACCCTTTACAAGTAGTTAGAATATATAGACTCCTGCGCCTGACTTCCTGCCACCAACACACACCCTTTACAAGTAGTTAGAATATATAGACTCCTGCGCCTGACTTCCCTGCCACCAACACGCACCCTTTACAAGTAGTTAGAATATATAGACTCCTGCGCCTGACTTCCTGCCACCAACACGCACCCTTTACAAGTAGTTAGAATATATAGACTCCTGCGCCTGACTTCCCTGCCACCAACACGCACCCTTTACAAGTAGTTAGAATATATAGACTCCTGCGCCTGACTTCCCTGCCACCAACACGCACCCTTTACAAGTAGTTAGAATATATAGACTCCTGCGCCTGACTTCCCTGCCACCAACACACACCCTTTACAAGTAGTTAGAATATATAGACTCCTGCGCCTGACTTCCCTGCCACCAACACACACCCTTTACAAGTAGTTAGAATATATAGACTCCTGCGCCTGACTTCCCTGCCACCAACACACACCCTTTACAAGTAGTTAGAATATATAGACTCCTGCGCCTGACTTCCTGCCACCAACACACACCCTTTACAAGTAGTTAGAATATATAGACTCCTGCGCCTGACTTCCCTGCCACCAACACACACCCTTTACAAGTAGTTAGAATATATAGACTCCTGCGCCTGACTTCCTGCCACCAACACACACCCTTTACAAGTAGTTAGAATATATAGACTCCTGCGCCTGACTTCCCTGCCACCAACACACACCCTTTACAAGTAGTTAGAATATATAGACTCCTGCGCCTGACTTCCCTGCCACCAACACGCACCCTTTACAAGTAGTTAGAATATACAGACTCCTGCGCCTGACTTCCCTGCCACCAACACGCACCCTTTACAAGTAGTTAGAATATATAGACTCCTGCGCCTGACTTCCCTGCCACCAACACGCACCCTTTACAAGTAGTTAGAATATATAGACTCCTGCGCCTGACTTCCTGCCACCAACACGCACCCTTTACAAGTAGTTAGAATATATAGACTCCTGCGCCTGACTTCCTGCCACCAACACGCACCCTTTACAAGTAGTTAGAATATATAGACTCCTGCGCCTGACTTCCCTGCCACCAACACGCACCCTTTACAAGTAGTTAGAATATATAGACTCCTGCGCCTGACTTCCCTGCCACCAACACGCACCCTTTACAAGTAGTTAGAATATATAGACTCCTGCGCCTGACTTCCCTGCCACCAACACGCACCCTTTACAAGTAGTTAGAATATATAGACTCCTGCGCCTGACTTCCTGCCACCAACACACACCCTTTACAAGTAGTTAGAATATATAGACTCCTGCGCCTGACTTCCTGCCACCAACACGCACCCTTTACAAGTAGTTAGAATATATGGACTCCCTGCCCTGACTTCACCTGCCACCAACACACACCCTTTACAGAAGTAGTTTAGAATATATAGACTCCTGC
>NW_027032799.1:0-5268 GCF_034236695.1 Oncorhynchus nerka | reverse complement strand
CTCCAGCTGCACTAGGTCATTGGTCTCCAGCTGCACTAGGTCATTGGCCTCCAGCTGCACTAGGTCATTGGTCTCCAGCTGCACTAGGTCATTGGTCTCCTGCTGCACTAGGTCATTGGTCTCCAGCTGCACTAGGTCATTGGTCTCTTACTGCACTAGGTCATTGGTCTCCTGCTGCACTAGGTCATTGGTCTCCAGCTGCACTAGGTCATTGGTCTCCAACTGCACTAGGTCATTGGTCTCCAGCTGCACTAGGTCATTGGTCTCCAGCTGCACTAGGTCATTGGTCTCCAGCTGGACTAGGTCATTGGTCTCCAGCTGCACTAGCTCATTGGCTTCCAGCTGCAGTAGGTCATTGGCCTCCAGCTGTACTAGGTTGTTGGTCTCCAGCTGCACTAGGTCATTGGTCTCCAGCTGCACTAGGTCATTGGCCTCCAGCTGCACTAGGTCATTGGTCTCTTACTGCACGAGGTCATTGGTCTCTTACTGCACTAGGTCATTGGTCTCCAGCTGCACTAGGTCGTTGGTCTCCAGCAGCACTAGGTCATTGGTCTCCTGCTGCACTAGGTCATTGGTCTCCAGCTGCACTAGGTCATTGGTCTCCAGCTGCACTAGGTCATTGGTCTCCAGCTGCACTAGGTCATTGGTCTCCAGCTGCACTAGGTCATTGGTCTCCAGCTGCACTAGGTCATTGGTCTCCAGCTGCACTAGGTCATTGGTCTCCAGCTGCACTGGGTCATTGGTCTCCAGCTGCACTAGGTCATTGGTCTCCAGCTGCACTAGGTCATTGGTCTCCAGCTGCACTAGGTCATTGGTCTCCAGCTGCACTAGGTCATTGGTCCCAGCTGCACTAGGTCATTGGTCTCCAGCTGCACTAGGTCATTGGTCTCCTGCTGCACTAGGTCATTGGTCTCCAGCTGCACTAGGTCATTGGTCTCCAGCTGCACTAGGTCATTGGTCTCCAGCTGCACTAGGTCATTGGTCTCCTAGCTGCACTAGGTCATTGGTCTCCAGCTGCACTAGGTCGTTGGTCTCCAGCTGCACTAGGTCATTGGTCTCCAACTGCACTAGGTCATTGGTCTCCAGCTGCACTAGGTCGTTGGTCTCCAGCTGCATTAGGTCATTGTTCTCCAGCTGGACTAGGTCATTGGCCTCCAGCTGCAGTAGGTCATTGGCCTCCAGCTACACTAGGTCATTGGTCTCCTCCTGCACTAGGTCATTGGTCTCCAGCTGCACTAGGTCATTGGTCTCCAGCTGCACTAGGTCATTGGATTCCAGCTGCACTAGGTCATTGGTCTCCAGCTGCACTAGGTCATTGGTCTCCAGCTGCACTAGGTCGTTGGTCTCCAGCTGCACTAGGTCATTGGTCTCCAGCTGCACTAGGTCATTGGTCTCCAGCTGCACTAGGTCATTGGTCTCCAGCTGCACTAGGTCATTGGCCTCCAGCTGCACTAGGTCATTGGTCTCCAGCTGCACTAGGTCATTGGTCTCCAGCTGCACTAGGTCATTGGTCTCCTGCTGCACTAGGTCATTGGTCTCCAGCTGCACTAGGTCATTGGTCTCCAGCTGCACTAGGTCATTGGTCTCCAGCTGCACTAGGTCATTGGTCTCCAGCTGCACTAGGTCATTGGTCTCCAGCTGCACTAGGTCATTGGCCTCCAGCTGCACTAGGTCATTGGTCTCCAGCTGCACTAGGTCATTGGCCTCCAGCTGCACTAGGTCATTGGTCTCCAGCTGCACTGGGTCATTGGTCTCCAGCTGCACTAGGTCATTGGTCTCCAGCTGCACTAGGTCATTGGTCTCCTAGCTGCACTAGGTCATTGGTCTCCTAGCTGCACTAGGTCATTGGTCTCCAGCTGCACTAGGTCATTGGTCTCCAGCTGCACTAGGTCATTGGTCTCCAGCTGCACTAGGTCATTGGTCTCCAGCTGCACTAGGTCATTGGTCTCCAGCTGCACTAGGTCATTGGTCTCCAGCTGCACTAGGTCATTGGTCTCCAGCTGCACTAGGTCATTGGTCTCCAGCTGCGCCTAGGTCATTGGTCTCCAGCTGCACTAGGTCATTGGTCTCCAGCTGCACTAGGTCATTGGTCTCCAGCTGCACTAGGTCATTGGTCTCCAGCTGCACTAGGTCATTGGTCTCCAGCTGCACTAGGTCATTGGTCTCCAGCTGCACTAGGTCATTGGTCTCCAGCTGCACTAGGTTAAGGAGGCT
This sequence comes from Oncorhynchus nerka, assembly GCF_034236695.1. Lineage (NCBI taxonomy): Eukaryota > Metazoa > Chordata > Actinopteri > Salmoniformes > Salmonidae > Oncorhynchus > Oncorhynchus nerka. Next base: position 3,054 of record NW_027032799.1, on the reverse strand, counting down.
CTGCTCCAGTCGTGGAGCCAGAGCCAGCTGCTGCCATGGGCATGTTCTGCTCTACCGTTATGGAGTCGTCCTCTTCTCCCAGTGGGGCAAACTGAGGTGCCTGGGTCTCAACTGTCTGCTACCCTGGAACCTTCAGCCACAGACCTCAACTCCAGGAACTCCAGGACAACTCTTGGCCCAGAGCCCTCACTGAATTGGTTGCCCGCTCCTTGGATGGAGCCACAGCAGCGCTACTGCAGAGGTCCAGCGCTAGACCCCACCTGCTAGCTCCGAGATAGCCCCGCAAGGGTCCTGCTACCTCAGACCTAGCCTCAGGGGACCTGCCAGACATCACCCCGGGAGACCCACCAGAAGTCACCCCTGATGTCTCCCCTGATGTAGTTGTCCAATTATTTTCCTTCCCGGGAGGGCTAGAATTCCTGTCCCACCCGGCAGGGTTAGATATACAGTTCTGGGCCTACCTGGCAGGTGTAAAGTGACCAGGCTTTGAGTGTCCTGCCCCTCAAGTAGGTCCAGTGTATCATGCCTTCAAGGTAGGTTCAGAGCTCACTTCCTTCCCAGTAGTGTTACAGTTCCCTTCCTTCCCTGTAGGGTTAGAGTTCCCCTCCTTCCAGGTAAGGTCAGAGTTCCCTTCCTTCCTTGTAGTGTGAGAGTTCCCTTCCTTCCCAGTTCCCTGCCTTCCCAGCAGGCCAAGTATGTTTTGACCCTTAAGTAGGTCTAGTGTATCCTGCCTTGCTGTACAGTCTGCAGGTCTGCAGTCTCCTGCCATTAGTTATAGGCAATTGCCTATCCCACCAGGTTTAGAAACTCCTGTCAGACTAGGAGCCAAGTTTGTTGTACTCGCAATCTGCAGACATAGTCATCCCACAGCTACTTATCCCACCATGCTTAGACCTGCTAAGCCACAAATGACCTGTGCTAGGTTCTCAGTCCTCAGCCTTCGTCAGCCCTCAGTCCCTAGCACTAGGTCATTGGTCTCTTACTGCACTAGGTCATTGGTCTCTTACTGCACTAGGTCATTGGTCTCCAGCTGCACTAGGTCATTGGTCTCCAGCTGCACTAGGTCATTGGTCTCCAGCTGCACTAGGTCATTGGTCTCCTAGCTGCACTAGGTCATTGGTCTCCAGCTGCACTAGGTCGTTGGTCTCCAGCTGCACTAGGTCATTGGTCTCCAGCTGCACTAGGTCATTGGTCTCCAGCTGCACTAGGTCATTGGTCTCCAGCTGCACTAGGTCATTGGTCTCCAGCTGCACTAGGTCATTGGTCTCCTGCTGCACTAGGTCATTGGTCTCCAGCTGCACTAGGTCATTGGTCTCCAGCTGCACTAGGTCATTGGTCTCCAGCTGCACTAGGTCATTGGTCTCCAGCTGCACTAGGTCATTGGTCTCCAGCTGCACTAGGTCATTGGTCTCCAGCTGCACTAGGTCATTGGTCTCCAGCTGCACTAGGTCATTGGTCTCCAGCTGCACTAGGTCATTGGTCTCCAGCTGCACTAGGTCATTGGTCTCCAGCTGCACTAGGTCATTGGTCTCCAGCTGCACTAGGTCATTGGTCTCCTAGCTGCACTAGGTCATTGGTCTCCAGCTGCACTAGGTCATTGGTCTCCAGCTGCACTAGGTCATTGGTCTCCTAGCTGCACTAGGTCATTGGTCTCCTAGCTGCACTAGGTCATTGGTCTCCAGCTGCACTAGGTCATTGGTCTCCAGCTGCACTAGGTCATTGGTCTCCAGCTGCACTAGGTCATTGGTCTCCAGCTGCACTAGGTCGTTGGTCTCCAGCTGCACTAGGTCATTGGTCTCCAGCTGCACTAGGTCATTGGTCTCCAGCTGCACTAGGTCATTGGTCTCCAGCTGCACTAGGTCATTGGTCTCCAGCTGCATAAGGTCATTGTTCTCCAGCTGGACTAGGTCATTGGCTTCCAGCTGCAGTAGGTCATTGGCCTCCAGCTACACTAGGTCATTGGTCTCCAGCTGCACTAGGTCATTGGTCTCCAGCTGCACTAGGTCATTGGTCTCCTGCTGCACTAGGTCATTGGTCTCCAGCTGCACTAGGTCATTGGTCTCCAGCTGCACTAGGTCATTGGTCTCCTAGCTGCACTAGGTCATTGGTCTCCAGCTGCACTAGGTCATTGGTTCTCCAGCTGCACTAGGTCATTGGTCTCCAGCTGCACTAGGTCGTTGGTCTCCAGCTGCACTAGGTCATTGGTCTCCAGCTGCACTAGGTCATTGGTCTCCAGCTGCACTAGGTCATTGGTCTCCAGCTGCACTAGGTCATTGGTCTCCAGCTGCACTAGGTCATTGGTCTCCAGCTGCACTAGGTCATTGGTCTCCAGCTGCACTAGGTCATTGGTCTCCTGCTGCACTAGGTCATTGGTCTCCAGCTGCACTAGGTCATTGGTCTCCAGCTGCACTAGGTCATTGGCCTCCAGCTGCACTAGGTCATTGGTCTCTTACTGCACTAGGTCATTGGTCTCCAGCTGCACTAGGTCGTTGGTCTCCAGCTGCACTAGGTCATTGGTCTCCTGCTGCACTAGGTCATTGGTCTCCAGCTGCACTAGGTCATTGGTCTCCAGCTGCACTAGGTCATTGGTCTCCAGCTGCACTAGGTCATTGGTCTCCAGCTGCACTAGGTCATTGGTCTCCAGCTGCACTAGGTCGTTGGTCTCCAGCTGCACTAGGTCATTGGTCTCCAGCTGCACTAGGTCATTGGTCTCCAGCTGCACTAGGTCATTGGCCTCCAGCTGCACTAGGTCATTGGTCTCCAGCTGCACTAGGTCATTGGTCTCCAGCTGCACTAGGTCATTGGTCTCCTGCTGCACTAGGTCATTGGTCTCCAGCTGCACTAGGTCATTGGTCTCCAGCTGCACTAGGTCATTGGCCTCCAGCTGCACTAGGTCATTGGTCTCCAGCTGCACTAGGTCATTGGTCTCCAGCTGCACTAGGTCATTGGTCTCCAGCTGCACTAGGTCATTGGTCTCCTAGCTGCACTAGGTCATTGGTCTCCAGCTGCACTAGGTCGTTGGTCTCCTGCTGCACTAGGTCATTGGTCTCCAGC
>NW_027032798.1:0-5267 GCF_034236695.1 Oncorhynchus nerka | reverse complement strand
AATACTGCCCCTTCTGGAGGAATTCGGTACCCATATAAAACATGATAAATTTTTGTCAAAAGTTGCTAATATATCCATATAAAAATTATTATCGAATAGGAAACACTCTAAAGCTTCTAAAACCGTTTAAATTTTGTCTCTATGTAAAGCAGAAGTCTCAGGGCATGCATTCTCCCAAAGTCTCTCTTGTAATGAAAAAAGTTGCCACCACTTCAACGTCATCGTATACACACTTCCCAAGCAGTTATAACCATGGAAACAGTTTCTACGTCTTCAGCGTGAAGCCTGCTTTCGATGAGGCGTGTAACTGTCAGAATCACGCGATCACGAGACGTTCAGCGTGCCCAAACGTCCCGGTGACGCAAAAAAAAAGTTTCCCCAATGCGCGCTGGGATATTTCTCTCTCTTTCCCTCAGGATGGATTGAACAACGTGTGTGTGTCTGTTCGCCCTCACGATTGCTGTAGACCTTTATAACATGTTAAGGCTTAATTATAAACATAGTTTGACAAGTTTACTCGACATATAATGTATACTTTCAACGTTTTGGTGCGCATCCACTTGAAATTTGCATACATTTCGACAGAAAAGTGGCTAGTTTGAGAACCGAAAGACACAGACTTGAAAACTGAACGCTAACTTGGTGAGTATTAACCCTTCCAGGTCTTCTGATGGAAGAACAGCCACGGTAAGGGAATATTTATGTCTTCATTTTGGGTTTCTGTCGACTCAAGATAGAGGAGTCAGTATGCTAAATGGGAGCGCCGCCTCCCTATTATAGCCTAGTGAACGAAAATGGAACGTTAAAAATAATTGTAACATAGCGATTGCATTTAGAAGAAGTTTATCTTGCCATACATATGTAAAACATGCATATTTAGTCAAAGTTTATGATGTGTATTCCTTGTTAGCTGACGTTATCTGCCGGAGCTATTTTATTTCTCTGACATTGCAGTAGCATTTTTGAACGATGCATAATTGTAAACAGAGATTTATGGATATATATTGCAGATTATTGAAAAAAAAATGAATGTACTGTGTAACATGTTATATTACTGTCATCTGATGAAGATTTCAAAAGGTTAGTGAAATGATTTTTCTTTTAATCCTGCGTTTGTTGATTGCATATTTTTTCCTACTTGGCTATGCTAATGAGGTATGTATGCAGTGGTGGTTGGACATAAATATGTGCTATGTTTTCGCCGTAAAACATTTTAGAAATCTGACTTGCTGGGTAGATAAATAACTTCTTTATCTTTCATTTGAGCCATTTTTCTTGCGATTCTGTGGAGGTTAAATATTTTTAGGATTATTTCTTGCGTTCCCTGCGCCATATTACAGCTCAGGGGGGGTGGGGGGAGTTCCCAAAGGGGAACTAGTAGCTCTAACAGGTTATTAACCTCTTAAGTCGACCCTCTACTTTTTTGAACATTCTGTTAAAAATCGCGCAACATTTCAGCGCCCTGCTACTCATGCCAGGAATATAGTATATGCATTTGCTTAGTCTGTGTGGATAGAAAACACTCAGACGTTTAAAAAACTGGTTAAATCACTGCTGTGGCTTTACCAGAACGGCATTTACATCGAAAAGCACAGGAAAAACTGATCACTGAAAATGGGAAAATATATCCATGCACTACTTGAACCAATTGATAAACGTGAACCACAATTAATTGACTGAGGTTGCAGTACCTACAGCTTCCACACGGTGTCTAGAGTCTTGTCATTTCCCTTCGAGTTTTTTCTTGGTCAAACACATACAGGACACCGTATCTCCTCCGGTCTAGGACCGGATATTTTCGTTGAGTTTCTAGCCGGACATTTTTCCAGACGGACAGCTAATGATCTTTACATCGCCTCCTGATGAATTTTATCGCTTATTAACGTTCACTAATACCTAAAGTTGCATTACAAACGTATTTCGAAGTGTTTTGTGAAAGTTTATCGTCGACTTTTTGAATTTTAAAAATGACGTTACGTTTTGAAACGATGTTTTTTCGTTTATCACACAGTCTACATATAACGATATCTAGGCTTTATATGGACCATTTAATCGAAATAAAGACCCAAATAGTGTTTATGGGACATCTAGGAGTGCCAACAAAGAAGATGGTGAAAGGTAATGAATGTTTTCTATTTTATTGTGCGGTTTGTGTAACGCCGAAATGCTAATTATTTTGTTTACGTCCCCTGTGGGTCTTTTGGGGTGTTGCATGCTATCAGATAATAGCTTCTCATGCATTCGCCGAAAAGCATTTTAAAAATCTGACTTGTTGCCTGGATTCACAACGAGTGTAGCTTTAATTCGATACCCTGCATGTGTATTTTAATGAACTTTTGAGTTTTAACTAATACTATTAGCATTTAGCGTAGCGCATTTGCATTTCCAGAGCTCTAGTTGGGACGCAAGCGTCCCGAGTAGAAGCAACAGGTTAAGAGTTAAAAACTGGGACATTAAGAGTTAAACACTGGGACATTAAGAGTTAAACACTGGGACATTAAGAGTCCACCTCCCTGGGACATTAAGAGTTAAACACTGGGACATTAAGAGTTAAACACTGGGACATTAAGAGTTAAACACTGGGACATTAAGAGTTAAACACTGGGACATTAAGCATTAAACACTGGGACATTAAGAGTTAAACACTGGGACATTAATAATGACCCAGGGAGGTGGACTCTTAATGTCCCAGTGTTTAATGCTTAATGTCCCAGTGTTTAACTCTTAATGTCCCAGTGTTTAACTCTTAATGTCCCAGTGTTTAACTCTTAATGTCCCAGTGTTTAACTCTTAATGTCCCAGTGTTTAACTCTTAATGTCCCAGTGTTTAATGCTTAATGTCCCAGTGTTTAACTCTTAATGTCCCAGTGTTTAACTCTTAATGTCCCAGTGTTTAACTCTTAATGTCACAGGGAGGTGGACTCTTAATGTCCCAGTGTTTAACTCTTAATGTCCCAGTGTTTAACTCTTGTCTCAGTGTTTAACTAGAAGGGGTTTTTGTTAGCCCCTATATTAAACTAGAAGGGGGATTTGTTAGCCCCTATATTGAACTAGAAGGGGATTTCATCACACCCAAATACAGCTAGCTGGGAATTTGTTAGGTCCTAAATTTAACTGGAGGGGGGGAGTTGTTCGTTCCTAAATAAAGCTAGAAGGGGAGTTGTTCGTTCCTAAATAAAGCTAGAAGGGGAGTTGTTCATTCCTAAATAAAGCTAGAAGGGGAGTTGTTCGTTACTAAATAAAGCTAGAAGGGGAGTTGTTCATTCCTAAATAAAGCTAGAAGGGGTGTTGTTCGTTCCTAATAAAGCTAGAAGGGGAGTTGTTCGTTCCTAAATAAAGCTAGAAGGGGTGTTGTTCGTTCCTAATAAAGCTAGAAGGGGAGTTGTTCGTTCCTAAATAAAGCTAGAAGGGGAGTTGTTTGTTCCTAAATAAAGCTAGAAGGGGAGTTGTTCGTTCCTAAATAAAGCTAGAAGGGGAGTTGTTCGTTACTAAATAAAGCTAGAAGGGGTGTTGTTCGTTCCTAATAAAGCTAGAAGGGGGGGAGTTGTTCGTTACTAAATAAAGCTAGAAGGGGAGTTGTTCGTTCCTAATAAAGCTAGAAGGGGAGTTGTTCGTTCCTAAATAAAGCTAGAAGGGGGGGAGTTGTTCGTTACTAAATAAAGCTAGAAGGGGAGTTGTTCGTTCCTAAATAAAGCTAGAAGGGGGGGAGTTGTTCGTTACTAAATAAAGCTAGAAGGGGGTTGTTCGTTCCTAAATAAAGCTAGAAGGGGTGTTGTTCGTTCCTAAATAAAGCTAGAAGGGGAGTTGTTTGTTCCTAATAAAGCTAGAAGGGGAGTTGTTCGTTCCTAAATAAAGCTAGAAGGGGAGTTGTTCGTTCCTAAATAAAGCTAGAAGGGGGGAGTTGTTCGTTCCTAAATAAAGCTAGAAGGGGTGTTGTTCGTTCCTAAATAAAGCTAGAAGGGGAGTTGTTCGTTCCTAAATAAAGCTAGAAGGGGTGTTGTTCGTTCCTAAATAAAGCTAGAAGGGGAGTTGTTTGTTCCTAATAAAGCTAGAAGGGGAGTTGTTCGTTCCTAAATAAAGCTAGAAGGGGTGTTGTTCATTCCTAAATAAAGCTAGAAGGGGAGTTGTTCATTCCTAAATAAAGCTAAAAGGGGAGTTGTTCATTCCTAAATAAAGCTAGAAGGGGAGTTGTTCATTCCTAAATAAAGCTAGAAGGGGAGTTGTTCGTTCCTAAATTAAGCTAGAAGGGGTGTTGTTCATTCCTAAATTAAGCTAGAAGGGGAGAGAGAGAGAGAGAGAGCAGCTTATTCAGTCTGTGTTCCATCACCTGCAAAGCCAATGAAGGAGATCGTCTCAGCTCAAGTCTCATGCTTCTGGAAAGGGTATTTCATGAGTGTGTGTGTGATTTTGTGTGTGTGATTTTATGTCTGTGTGTCTGTCGTGCGTCTGCGTGTCTGTGTGTGCCTGTGTGTCTGGGTGTGCCTCTGTGTGTCTGGGGGTGTGCCTCTGTGTGTCTGGGTGAGTGTGTGCATGCGTGCCAGAAAGAAGCGTTACCCAACTGCTGCCTCCACATCCAACTCTGCCTCTACCCCCCTGCACGGTGCTGCCTCTGCCTCCACATCTACCTCTGCCTCTACCCTGCACGGTGCTGCCTGCCTCCACATCTACCTCTGCCTCTACCCCCTGCACGGTGCTGCCTGCCTCCACATCTACCTCTGCCTCTACCCCCTGCACGGTGCTGCCTGCCTCCACATCTACCTCTGCCTCTACCCCTGCACAGTGCTGCCTGCCTCCCGACATCTACCTCTGCCTCTACGCCTGCACGGTGCTGCCTCTGCCTCCACATCTACCTCTGCCTCTACCCCTGCGGTGCTGCCTGCCTCCACATCTACCCTCTGCCTCTCGCCTGCACGGTGCTGCCTCTGCCTCCACATCTACCTCTGCCTCTACCCCTGCACGGTGCTGCCTCTGCCTCCACATCTACCTCTGCCTCTGGCCCCTGCATGGTGCTGCCTCTGCCTCCACATCTACCTCTGCCTCTACCCCTGCACGGTGCTGCTCTGCCTCCACATCTACCTCTGCCTCTACCCCTGCATGGTGCTGTGCTGCCTCTGCCTCCCCCTGCACGGTGCTGCCTGCCTCCACATCTACCTCTGCCTCTACCCCTGCACGGTGCTGCCTGCCTCCACATCTACCTCTGCCTCTACGCCTGCACGTGCTGCCTGCCTCCACATCTACCTCTGCCTCTACGCCTGCACGGTGCTGCC
>NW_027032797.1:0-5267 GCF_034236695.1 Oncorhynchus nerka | reverse complement strand
AGTCAATGAGTGATACTGTAGGTCAATGAGTGATACTGTAGGTCAATGAGTGATACTGTAAGTCAATGAGTGATACTGTAGGTCAATGAGTGATACTGTAAGTCAATGAGTGATAGTGTAGGTCAATGAGTGATACTGTAAGTCAATGAGTGATACTGTAAGTCAATGAGTGATACTGTAAGTCAATGAGTGATACTGTAGGTCAATGAGTGATACTGTAAGTCAATGAGTGATACTGTAGGTCAATGAGTGATACTGTAAGTCAATGAGTGATACTGTAAGTCAATGAGTGATACTGTAAGTCAATGAGTGATACTGTAGGTCAATGAGTGATACTGTAGGTCAATGAGTGATATACTGTAGGTCAATGAGTGATACTGTAGGTCAATGAGGATACTGTAGGTCAATGAGTGATACTGTAAGTCAATGAGTGATAGGTCTGATAGTAAGTCAAATGAGTGATACTGTAGGTCAATGAGTGATACTGTAGGTCAGTGATACTGTAGGTCAATGAGTGATACTGTAGGTCAATGAGTGATACTGTAGGTCAATGAGTGATACTGTAGGTCAATGAGTGATACTGTAAGTCAATGAGTGATACTGTAGGTCAATGAGTGATACTGTAAGTCAATGAGTGATACTGTAGGTCAATGAGTGATACTGTAGGTCAATGAGTGATACTGTAGGTCAATGAGTGATACTGTAAGTCAATGAGTGATACTGTAGGTCAATGAGTGATACTGTAAGTCAATGAGTGATACTGTAGGTCAATGAGTGATACTGTAGGTCAATGAGTGATACTGTAGGTCAGTGATACTGTAGGTCAATGAGTGATACTGTAGGTCAATGAGTGATACTGTAAGTCAATGAGTGATACTGAGAGTCAATGAGTGATACTGTAAGTCAATGAGTGATACTGTAGGTCAATGAGTGATTCTGTAGGTCAATGAGTGATACTGTGAGTCAATGAGTGATACTGTAGGTCAATGAGTGATACTGTAGGTCAATGAGTGATACTGTAGGTCAATGAGTGATACTGTAAGTCAATGAGTGATACTGTAGGTCAATGAGTGATACTGTAAGTCAGTGAGTGATACTGTAGGTCAATGAGTGATACTGTAGGTCAATGAGTGATCCTGCAGGTCAATGAGTGATACTGTAGGTCAATGAGTGATCCTGCAGGTCAATGAGTGATACTGTAGGTCAATGAGTGATACTGTAGGTCAATGAGTGATACTGTAGGTCAATGAGTGATACTGTAGGTCAATGAGTGATCCTGCAGGTCAATGAGTGATACTGTAGGTCAATGAGTGATACTGTAGGTCAATGAGTGATACTGTAGGTCAATGAGTGATACTGTAGGTCAATGAGTGATACTGTGAGTCAATGAGTGATACTGTAGGTCAATGAGTGATACTATAGGTCAATGAGTGATACTGTAGGTCAATGAGTGATACTGTAGGTCAATGAGTGATACTGTAGGTCAATGAGTGATACGTTTCAGTAAGGTTGGCTTAGTGTTCATAGTAAATGGTTATCAACTGTACAGCAGAAATGGAATGTAAATCACAGACAATAGATGTGGCAGCAGTGGAGAAGTACTTCAACGTACGAGACTGGAGATCAGAGGAGTTACAGGGGGGTGTCCTGTTCTCCGAGGTCATCGACATGATGCAGGAGCAGATAGGGTCACAGTAGCATGGAGCAGATAGGGTCACAGTAGCATGGAGCAGGAGTAGATAGGGTCACTGTAGCATGGAGCAGGTAGGGTCAGAGTAGCATGATGCAGGAGTAGATAGGGTCACAGTAGCATGGAGCAGGAGTAGATAGGGTCACAGTAGCATGGAGCAGATAGGGTCACAGTAGTATGATGTAGGAGTAGATAGGGTCGCAGTAGCATGATGTAGGAGTAGATAGGGTCACAGTAGCATGGAGCAGATAGGGTCACAGTAGCATGGAGCAGATAGGGTCACAGTAGCATGGAGCAGATAGGGTCACAGTAGCATGGAGCAGATAGGGTCACAGTAGTATGATGTAGGAGTAGATAGGGTCACAGTAGCATGGAGCAGGAGTAGATAGGGTCACTGTAGCATGGAGCAGATAGGGTCACAGTAGCATGGAGTAGATAGGGTCACAGTAGTATGATGTAGGAGTAGATAGGGTCACAGTAGCATGGAGTAGATAGGGTCACAGTAGCATGGAGCAGGAGTAGATAGGGTCACAGTAGCATGGAGCAGGAGTAGATAGGGTCACAGTAGCATGATGTAGGAGTAGATAGGGTCACAGTAGTATGATGTAGGAGTAGATAGGGTCACAGTAGCATGATGTAGGAGTAGATAGGGTCACAGTAGCATGGAGTAGATAGGGTCACAGTAGCAATGTCCCTCTTGGAGGGAACGCTACACCCTGCTACACTCACCTCCCCACGGAGTGAAAGAGGTATGCGATTGTAGGTGCAGGTAAGGATGACAGAGGCAGAGAATATGACCACTTACTGGGAATTTATTTCCTTAACACGGGTCATTTGAGGAAAAGGGGCTAGATGGAACCAAAGCAAAGAAAGTAGAAGTTAAAGAGCCCCCTCTCCTACCCATCTTAGCACCACCTGGCGCGCTAACCAAAACACAGGGGGTGGTCCGCCCAGGTCTTACCTAGTGCGCATAGACATAGTAAATACTAGGGAAATGTATGCCCGCAGGCCTCTTGCCTAAGCACTCCCAAGAAGCCTTCCCCTTTTCCCCCCAGGAACAAATAAAACAGAATAATACCAACTTAAAGTGAACAATTTCAATCATCCCCCCCAAAAAACTAAGTCCTATGGCATACACAGACCTCTGCAGGACCGGCTACAAAACACTGGCAACATATTATACAGGACATACCACGACACTCTCTCTTCCTAACAAAGGAACACTTGCTTTTAAAGCTATGAAGGAGTCAGTAATTGCCAACAGCTGTATCCCCTAACGAGAGGGCGGGGTTAGAGTGCCACTCTGCAATGGGGCCGACCAATCAGCTGCTTTGGACTTCAGGAAGCCATTTCCTGAAATACACACATTCAAACAAACCCACAACACAGAAACTGGGGAACGTAACAAGCATGGTGCAGATAGTGCACAGTAGCATAGAGCAGGAGTAGATAGGGTCAGAGTAGTATGATGTAGGAGTAGATAGGGTCACAGTAGCATGGAGCAGGAGTAGATAGGGTCACAGTAGCACGGAGCAGGAGTAGATAGGGTCACAGTAGCATGGAGCAGGAGTAGATAGGGTCACAGTAGCACGGAGCAGGAGTAGATAGGGTCACAGTAGCATGGAGCAGGAGTAAATAGGGTCACAGTAGCATGGAGCAGGAGTAGATAGGGTCACAGTAGCATAGAGCAGGAGTAGATAGGGTCACAGTAGCATAGAGCAGGAGTAGATAGGGTCACAGTAGCATGGAGCAGGAGTAGATAGGGTCACAGTAGCATGGAGCAGGCGTAGATAGGGTCACAGTAGTATGGAGTAGATAGGGTCACAGTAGCAGTACTGTAGGTCAATGAGTGATACTGTAGGTCAATGAGTGATACTGTAGGTCAATGAGTGATACTGTAAGTCAATGAGTGATACTGTAGGTCAATGAGTGATACTGTAGGTCAATGAGTGATCCTGCAGGTCAATGAGTGATACTGTAGGTCAATGAGTGATACTGTAGGTCAATGAGTGATACTGTAGGTCAATGAGTGATACTGTAGGTCAATGAGTGATACTGTGAGTCAATGAGTGATACTGTAGGTCAATGAGTGATACTATAGGTCAATGAGTGATACTGTAGGTCAATGAGTGATACTGTAGGTCAATGAGTGATACTGTAGGTCAATGAGTGATACTGTAGGTCAATGAGTGATACTGTGAGTCAATGAGTGATACTGTAGGTCAATGAGTGATACTATAGGTCAATGAGTGATACTGTAGGTCAATGAGTGATACTGTAGGTCAATGAGTGATACTGTAGGTCAATGAGTGATACTGTAGGTCAATGAGTGATACTGTAGGTCAATGAGTGATACGTTTCAGTAAGGTTGGCTTAGTGTTCATAGTAAATGGTTATCAACTGTACAGCAGAAATGGAATGTAAATCACAGACAATAGATGTGGCAGTAGTGGAGAAGTACTTCAACGTACGAGACTGGAGATCAGAGGAGTTACAGGGGGGTGTCCTGTTCTCCGAGGTCATCGGCATGATGCAGGAGCAGATAGGGTCACAGTAGCATGGAGCAGATAGGGTCACAGTAGCATGGAGCAGGAGTAGATAGGGTCACAGTAGCATGGAGCAGGTAGGGTCAGAGTAGCATGATGCAGGAGTAGATAGGGTCACAGTAGCATGGAGCAGGAGTAGATAGGGTCACAGTAGCATGGAGCAGATAGGGTCACAGTAGTATGATGTAGGAGTAGATAGGGTCGAGGTAGCATGATGTAGGAGTAGATAGGGTCGAGGTAGCATGATGTAGGAGTAGATAGGGTCACAGTAGCATGGAGCAGATAGGGTCACAGTAGCATGGAGCAGATAGGGTCACAGTAGCATGGAGCAGATAGGGTCACAGTAGCATGGAGTAGATAGGGTCACAGTAGTATGATGTAGGAGTAGATAGGGTCACAGTAGTATGATGTAGGAGTAGATAGGGTCACAGTAGCATGGAGCAGGAGTAGTATGGAGCAGGAGCAGATAGGGTCACAGTAGTATGATGTAGGAGTAGATAGGGTCACAGTAGCATGGAGTAGATAGGGTCACAGTAGCATGGAGCAGATAGGGTCACAGTAGCATGATGTAGGAGTAGATAGGGTCACAGTAGCATGGAGCAGGAGTAGTATGGAGCAGGAGCAGATAGGGTCACAGTAGTATGATGTAGGAGTAGATAGGGTCACAGTAGCATGGAGCAGGAGTAGTATGGAGCAGGAGCAGATAGGGTCACAGTAGTATGATGTAGGAGTAGATGAGGTCACAGTAGCATGGAGTAGATAGGGTCCGCAGTAGCATGGAGCAGATAGGGTCACAGTAGCATGATGTAGGAGTAGATAGGGTCACAGTAGCATGGAGCAGGAGTAGTATGGAGCAGGAGCAGATAGGGTCACAGTAGTATGATGTAGGAGTAGATAGGGTCACAGTAGCATGGAGTAGATAGGGTCACAGTAGTATGGAGTAGATAGGGTCACAGTAGCATGGAGCAGGAGTAGATAGGGTCACAGTAGCATGATGTAGGAGTAGATAGGGTCACAGTAGCATGGAGCAG
>NW_027032796.1:0-5264 GCF_034236695.1 Oncorhynchus nerka | reverse complement strand
GCAGCCTGTCACGCCTTGGTCAATATGTTTTGTGTTTTCGTTATATATTTTGGTCAGGCCAGGGTGTGACATGGGTTATGTGTTTGGGTTCGTATTGGGGTTTAATAGGCATTGGGATTGTGTATGATTAGGGGTGTGTCTAGTTAGGCTTGGCTGCCTGAGGCGGTTCTCAATCAGTCAGGTGATTCTCGTTGTCTCGGATTGGGAACCGTATTTAGGTAGCCTGAGTTTCACTTTGTATTCGTGGGTGATTGTTCCTGTATTTGTGTATTCACCAGATAGGCTGTATTAGGTTTCACGTTCCGTTTGTTGTTTTCATAGTTATAAGTTATTTCATGTATCATTCCGTTTTCATTCATTAAAGATCATGAGTAACCACCACGCTGCATTTCGGTCCGACTCTCTTTCAACAACAGACGAACGCCGTTACAGAATCACCCACCTCTCACGGACCGAGCGGCGTGGTTACAGGCAGCAACAGCAGGAGCAGCGAAGGGAGGACGTTATGGACAGCAATGGCATGGAGTATACGACGTGGGAAGAAATCGACAGGTGGGCGGCCGACCCAGAGAGAGTGCAGGAGCCCGCCTGGGATTCGCTGGAACAGTGTGAAGAGGGCTATAGGCGAATGGAGTCGAAAAGGAAAACACGGCGACGCAGAGCGAAAACCGAAAGTAACCCCCAAATATTTATTGGGGGAGGGCGCAGAGAGAGAGTGGCTGAGTCAGGGTTCAGACCTGAGCCAACTCTCCCTGTTAATCGTGAAGAGCAGTTGCAGTGGGAGAGGCTGCACCACTTGGAGAATTGGACATGGGAGGAGGAATTAGACGGGAAAGGACCCTGGGCTCAGCCTGGAGAATATCGCCGTCCCAAGGAAGAAATAGATGCGGCTAAAGCGGAGAGGCGCTGGTATGAGGAGGCAGCACGACGACGCAGTTGGAAACCCAAAAAGCAGCCCAAAAAAATTATTGGGGGGGGGCTAGAAGGGAGTATGGCAATGCCAGGTTGGAAACCTGCGCAAACTCCCTGTGCTTTCCGGTGGGCTAGAGAGACCGGGCAGACACCGTGCTATGCTATGGAGCGCACAGTGTTTCCAGTGAGGGGCTATGGTGCGGTACATACCAGCCCTTCGTATTGGCCGGGCTAGAGTGGGCATCGAGCCAGGTAAGCTTGGGCAGGCTCGGTGCTCAAGAGCTCCAGTGCGCCTGCACGGTCCGGTCTATCCAGAGCCACCTCCACACACCAGTCCTCCGGTAGCAGCTCCCCGCACCAGGCTTCCTGTGCGTGTCCTCGATCCTGTAGCACCAGTTCCAGCACCACGCACCAGGCCTTCAGTGCGCCTCGCCTGTTCAACACAGCCAGAGCCTTCCTTCCCTCCTATGCTGTCGGAGTCTCCCTCCTGTTCAGCACAGCCAGAGCCTTCCTTCCCTCCTACGCTGTTGGAGTCTCCCGCCTGTTAAGCGCAGCCAGAGCCTGTATCCTCTCCTGCGCTGCCGGAGCCTCCTGCCTGTTCGGAGCAGCCTGAGCTCCCAGTCTGCAGAGAGCTGTCAGTCTGCATGAAGCAGCCAGGGCTGTCAGTCTGCAAAGAGCTGCCAGTCTGCAAGGAGCTGTCAGTCTGCAAGGAGCTGTCAGTCTGCATGAAGCAGCCTGAGCTGCCAGTCTGCAGAGAGCTGCCAGTCTGCAGGGTGCTGTCAGCCTGCATGAAGCAGCCAGAGCTGCCAGTCTGCAAAGAGCTGCCAGTCTGCAGGGTGCTGTCAGCCTGCATGGATCAGTCAGAGCTGTCAGTCTGCATAGAGCAGCTAGATCTGCCAGTCAACCAGTCTCTTCCAGATCTGCCAGTCAACCAGAATCTTCCAGATCTGCCAGTCAACCAGTCTCTTCCAGATCTGCCAGTCAACCAGAATCTTCCAGATCTGCTAGTCAACCAGAATCTTCCAGATCCGCCAGCCAGCCAGGATCTACCGGAGCCTACTACCTGCCTGAGCTTCATCTCAGTACTGAGCTTCATCTCAGTACTGAGCTTCCTCTCAGTACTGGGCTTCCTCTCAGTACTGGGCTTCCTCTCAGTACTGGGCTTCCTCTCAGTACTGGGCTTCCTCTCAGTACTGGGCATCCTCTCAGTTCCGGGCTACTCCTCAGTTCCGGGCTACTCCTCAGTTCCGGGCTACTCCTCAGTCCCGGGCTGCTTCTGTCCCGGGCTGCTTCTGTCCCGAGCTGCCCCTCTGTCCCGAGCTGCCCCTCTGTCCCGAGCTGCCCCTCAGTCACGAGCTGCCCCTCAGTCCAGTGGGGATCTGGGTGAGGACTATTAGGCCATGGTCGGGGGCGAAGGTGGATTATCCCAGGACACGAAGGGGAGGAACTATGACTTTAATGAAGTGGGGTCCACGTCCCGAGCCGGAGCCGCCACCATGGACAGACGCCCACCCGGACCCTCCCTATGGTTTTGAGGTGCGTCCGGGTGTCCGCACCTTAGGGGGGGGGGGGTTCTGTCACGCCTTGGTCAATATGTTTTGTGTTTTCGTTATATATTTTGGTCAGGCCAGGGTGTGACATGGGTGTGACATCATTCCATTTTCATTCATTAAAGATCATGAGTAACCACCACGCTGCATTTCGGTCCGACTCTCTTTCAACAACAGACGAACGCCGTTACACAGCCAAGGTTTCATAAAAATTCAATGCAGTGAATGTCAATGAACGATTTGAGTTACGCATACAGTTACGATCTGGCCCTTGGTTATCATTATGGATTATTTGACTTGCTAATATCCAGACTAATTATTCAGTCACTGATTCTTCCCTCCAAGTAACAACCTCCTAAAATACTTGTTTTTTGCCACTCACTCCTTACCCCGCTACCAAAACACTACCTCAATACAGATGTAGGATCTTAACCCTCCCGTAGTCCTGGGGTCAGGGTGACCCAGGTCCTGTGTGTGGAGGGCTCCCCGCTCTGCGCTCTGTGCTCTGCGCTCCTGGGTCAGAGCGACCCAGCCAGCCACTACACAACTGCACACGGCTAGACACACTCGCGCAGCGAGCCTCGTGCATTTTCAGCTCTTGGTCTCCTGCGAGTAAGCCGGCCGGCCACCCGGCCTTACGTAGAGAGGGTACTAATATTGTCAGCGGCACACACACCCCCCACACACACAAAGTGACCGGCGCCCCACCCGTGCCAAGTGCGCTCTTCTCCGCCACTCAGTGGACCCGATTAGTGGACCCGAGCGGCCATGGCTGTGCGTTTTACGGCCATGCAGGTTCTAGAACTGATCTTGTCCAGGGTGGAACAAGAAGACTACTCAGATTCCCAGGAGGAGGAGGAAGAGGAAGAGGTTTCGGAAGACGAAGACGGGGAATACAACCCCGAGCGCCGCGAGGTCGACGATGCTTCTTCTCCCTCTTCTGAGGAAGCCCCCGAGGACGAGCACGAGGACCAACACAAGGTAGAGATCTCCTTGGCCCCGGACCAAAGGGAGACGCCGTTGCTATCGAAAAACGGTAAATTCGAATGGTTCCCCGTGGCCTACGGCCGCGGCCGCCACCGCAGGGGCCTCGCGATCTGCCACGCCGGGCCGGACGAGACTCCGGGCCCCACAGCCTATGCCGCGACCCAGGCCCGCGACATCGCGTCCGCCTTCCATCTGTTTTTCACACCGGCGATAGAAAGGATAATTGTGAAAATGACGAACCTGCATGAGGCCAGAAAATACGGCGACGGCTGGCGACCCATGGACACCACGGACCTGCGTGCCTATGTAGGGCTACTGATCCTAGCGGGCGTCTACAGGTCCCGAGGCGAGGCCGCGGCAAGCCTGTGGGACGCCGAGAGCGGCAGGTCCGTGTTCCCGAGCCACCATGCCACTCAAGGTCTTTCACAGGTAGGCTGCTGCGATTCGATGACCGCCAGTCGAGACCCGCCAGACTCGCCA
The DNA here is from genome assembly GCF_034236695.1 of Oncorhynchus nerka. NCBI lineage: Eukaryota > Metazoa > Chordata > Actinopteri > Salmoniformes > Salmonidae > Oncorhynchus > Oncorhynchus nerka. The sequence continues at coordinate 1,335 of NW_027032796.1, read as the reverse complement.
CGGACAAACTCGCAGCCATACGGGAGGTCTGGGACCTGTGGGAGGCGCGGCTGCCGGCCCTCTACAACCCGGGGCCTGACGTGACGGTGGACGAGCAACTGGTCCCATTCAGAGGTACTGTGTGTGTGTGTGTGTGTGTGTGCACGTGTATATTTCTATAGAGCGGTAGTAGCTGTAGCAGCTGTAGCAGTGGTACCAGCGGCTGTGGCAGCACTAGCAGCACTAGCAGCATGTGTAACACAGAAGGCCGTTGGCCCCAATGAGACAGTAACGAGGCTAATCTCTTCTCCCCTTTCCAAAAGGCTGCTGTCCTTTCTGTCAGTACATCCCAGCAAGCCGGCGAAATACGGCATCAAGTCGTGGGTGGCCTGCGACGCCAAGTCCAGCTACGCTTGGAAGATGCAAGTGTACACCGGCAAGGCGGCCGGCGGAGGCCCCGAGAAGAACCAGGGGATGCGTCGTCCTCGATCTGACAACGGGACTGAGCGGTCGCAACGTCACCTGTGACAACTTCTTCACCTCCTACGAACTGGGCCAGCGGCTCCTCGAGAGGAACCTCACCATGGTGGGCACGGTGAGAAAGAACAAGGCCGAGCTCCCGCCCGAGCTGCTCGAGTCCAAGGGCAGACAGGTCCTGTCCTCCAGGTTTGCCTTCATGCCCACCGCCAGTCTAGTGTCCTACCTGGCAAAGCAAAACAAGAACGTGCTACTTTTGAGCACACTGCACACAGAGGGCGACATTAGCGATGACCGCGACAGGAAGCCGGCCGTCATCCTAGACTACAACTGTAACAAGGGCGGCGTGGACAACCTAGACAAGGTGGTCGGCACCTACAGCTGCAGACGGATGACTGCCCGCTGGCCCCTGGTCGTCTTCCACAACATCCTGGACATGTCCTCCTACAACGCCTTTGTCATATGGCGAGAGATCAAGCCTGACTGGATGCCTCGCAAGCGGAACAAGCGCAGGGTGTTCCTCGAGCAGCTGGGAAAGGCACTTGTGAAGCCGCCGATCCAAAGAAGGCAGCATCTCCCCCGCACCGAAGAGGCATCAGCACTTGTCAAAGTCCTACAGAGTGCTACGGCGGCTCGTGATCAACAGCGCGAGGAGGCCGCCGCTGGCACCACCGCTGCCCCGCTCGCTGCCCCGCTCGCTGCCCCGGCCACCGGGGCAAGTAAGAGGAAGAGGTGTCAGCTCTGCCCACCCAAGAAGGACTCCAAGACACACACGGTGTGCTGTAGGTGTAAGAAATAGATCTGCAAAGGCTGTTCACACGCATACTGTCACACTTGCGCACATTGGGCCTTTAGCCAGGACGGGACAGGGTGACCCGG
>NW_027032795.1:0-5264 GCF_034236695.1 Oncorhynchus nerka | reverse complement strand
GACTTCACAGCTAATCACTCAACATGGAGTGAAGGGGACTTCACAGTTAATCACTCAACATGGAGTGAAGGTGACTTCACAGTTAATCACTCAACATGGAGTGGAGGTGACTTGACACAGTTAATCACTCAACATGGAGTGAAGGTGACTTCTGCAGTTAATCACTCAACACTTCGATGTAGGGACTGGCTGATTAATCACTCAACATGTGGGTGAAGGGGACTTCACAGTTAATCACTCAACATGGAGTGGAGGTGACTTGACACAGTTAATCACTCAACATGGAGTGAAGGGGACTTCACAGTTAATCACTCAACATGGAGTGAAGGGGACTTGACACAGTTAATCACTCAACATGGAGTGAAGGGGACTTCACAGTTAATCACTCAACATGGAGTGAAGGGGACTTGACACAGTTAATCACTCAACATGGAGTGAAGGGGACTTCACAGTTAATCACTCAACATGGAGTGAAGGGGACTTGACACAGTTAATCACTCAACATGGAGTGAAGGGGACTTGTCACAGTTAATCACTCAACATGGAGTGGAGGGACTTGACACAGTTAATCACTCAACATGGAGTGAAGGGGACTTCACAGTTAATCACTCAACATGGAGTGAAGGGGACTTGACACAGTTAATCACTCAACATGGAGTGAAGGGGACTTCACAGTTAATCACTCAACATGGAGTGAAGGTGACTTCACAGTTAATCACTCAACATGGAGTGGAGGTGACTTGACACAGTTAATCACTCAACATGGAGTGAAGGTGACTTCACAGTTAATCACTCAACATGGAGTGAAGGGGACTTCACAGTTAATCACTCAACATGGAGTGAAGGGGACTTCACAGTTAATCACTCAACATGGAGTGAAGGTGACTTCACAGTTAATCACTCAACATGGAGTGAAGGGGACTTCACAGTTAATCACTCAACATGGAGTGAAGGGGACTTCACAGTTAATCACTCAACATGGAGTGAAGGTGACTTCACAGTTAATCACTCAACATGGAGTGGAGGGGACTTCACAGTTAATCACTCAACATGGAGTGGAGGTGACTTGACACAGTTAATCACTCAACATGGAGTGAAGGGGACTTCACAGTTAATCACTCAACATGGAGTGAAGGGGACTTCACAGTTAATCACTCAACATGGAGTGAAGGGGACTTCACAGTTAATCACTCAACATGGAGTGAAGGGGACTTGACACAGTTAATCACTCAACATGGAGTGAAGGGGACTTCACAGTTAATCACTCAACATGGAGTGAAGGGGACTTGACACAGTTAATCACTCAACATGGAGTGAAGGTGACTTGACACAGTTAATCACTCAACATGGAGTGGAGGTGACTTGACACAGTTAATCACTCAACATGGAGTGAAGGGGACTTGACACAGTTAATCACTCAACATGGAGTGAAGGGGACTTGACACAGTTAATCACTCAACATGGAGTGAAGGTGACTTCACAGTTAATCACTCAACATGGAGTGAAGGTGACTTCACAGTTAATCACTCAACATGGAGTGAAGGTGACTTCACAGTTAATCACTCAACATGGAGTGGAGGGGACTTCACAGTTAATCACTCAACATGGAGGGAAGGTGACTTCACAGTTAATCACTCAACATGGAGTGGAGGGGACTTCACAGTTAATCACTCAACATGGAGTGAAGGTGACTTCACAGTTAATCACTCAACATGGAGTGGAGGTGACTTGACACAGTTAATCACTCAACATGGAGTGAAGGGGACTTCACAGTTAATCACTCAACATGGAGTGAAGGGGACTTCACAGTTAATCACTCAACATGGAGTGAAGGGGACTTCACAGTTAATCACTCAACATGGAGTGAAGGTGACTTCACAGTTAATCACTCAACATGGAGTGAAGGGGACTTCACAGTTAATCACTCAACATGGAGTGGAGGTGACTTCACAGTTAATCACTCAACATGGAGTGGAGGTGACTTGACACAGTTAATCACTCAACATGGAGTGAAGGGGACTTCACAGTTAATCACTCAACATGGAGTGAAGGGGACTTGACACAGTTAATCACTCAACATGGAGTGAAGGGGACTTCACAGTTAATCACTCAACATGGAGTGAAGGGGACTTGACACAGTTAATCACTCAACATGGAGTGAAGGGGACTTGACACAGTTAATCACTCAACATGGAGTGAAGGGGACTTGACACAGTTAATCACTCAACATGGAGTGGAGGTGACTTGACACAGTTAATCACTCAACATGGAGTGAAGGGGACTTCACAGTTAATCACTCAACATGGAGTGAAGGGGACTTGACACAGTTAATCACTCAACATGGAGTGAAGGGGACTTCACAGTTAATCACTCAACATGGAGTGAAGGGGACTTGACAGTTAATCACTCAACATGGAGTGAAGGGGACTTGACACAGTTAATCACTCAACATGGAGTGAAGGGGACTTCACAGTTAATCACTCAACATGGAGTGAAGGTGACTTCACAGTTAATCACTCAACATGGAGTGAAGGTGACTTCACAGTTAATCACTCAACATGGAGTGGAGGGGACTTCACAGTTAATCACTCAACATGGAGTGAAGGGGACTTCACAGTTAATCACTCAACATGGAGTGAAGGGGACTTCACAGTTAATCACTCAACATGGAGTGAAGGGGACTTCACAGTTAATCACTCAACATGGAGTGAAGGTGACTTGACAGTTAATCACTCAACATGGAGTGGAGGGGACTTCACAGTTAATCACTCAACATGGAGTGGAGGGGACTTCAGTTAATCACTCAACATGGAGTGAAGGTGACTTCACAGTTAATCACTCAACATGGAGTGGAGGGGACTTCACAGTTAATCACTCAACATGGAGTGAAGGTGACTTCACAGTTAATCACTCAACATGGAGTGGAGGTGACTTCACAGTTAATCACTCAACATGGAGTGAAGGGACTTCACAGTTAATCACTCAACATGGAGTGAAGGTGACTTGACACAGTTAATCACTCAACATGGAGTGAAGGGGACTTCACAGTTAATCACTCAACATGGAGTGAAGGGGACTTCACAGTTAATCACTCAACATGGAGTGAAGGTGACTTCACAGTTAATCACTCAACATGGAGTGAAGGGGACTTCACAGTTAATCACTCAACATGGAGTGGAGGTGACTTGACACAGTTAATCACTCAACATGGAGTGAAGGGGACTTCACAGTTAATCACTCAACATGGAGTGAAGGGGACTTGACACAGTTAATCACTCAACATGGAGTGAAGGGGACTTCACAGTTAATCACTCAACATGGAGTGAAGGGGACTTGACACAGTTAATCACTCAACATGGAGTGAAGGGGACTTGCACAGTTAATCACTCAACATGGAGTGAAGGGGACTTGCACAGTTAATCACTCAACATGGAGTGAAGGGGACTTGACACAGTTAATCACTCAACATGGAGTGAAGGTGACTTCACAGTTAATCACTCAACATGGAGTGAAGGTGACTTCACAGTTAATCACTCAACATGGAGTGAAGGGGACTTCACAGTTAATCACTCAACATGGAGTGAAGGTGACTTCACAGTTAATCACTCAACATGGAGTGGAGGGGACTTCACAGTTAATCACTCAACATGGAGTGAAGGTGACTTCACAGTTAATCACTCAACATGGAGTGGAGGGGACTTGCACAGTTAATCACTCAACATGGAGTGAAGGGGACTTCACAGTTAATCACTCAACATGGAGTGAAGGTGACTTGCACAGTTAATCACTCAACATGGAGTGAAGGGGACTTCACAGTTAATCACTCAACATGGAGTGGAGGGGACTTCACAGTTAATCACTCAACATGGAGTGAAGGTGACTTGCACAGTTAATCACTCAACATGGAGTGAAGGGGACTTCACAGTTAATCACTCAACATGGAGTGAAGGTGACTTCACAGTTAATCACTCAACATGGAGTGAAGGGGACCAGTTAATCCTCAACATGAGAAGGATTAATCACTCAACATGGAGTGAAGGGGACTTCACAGTTAATCACTCAACATGGAGTGAAGGTGACTTCACAGTTAATCACTCAACATGGAGTGGAGGGGACTTCACAGTTAATCACTCAACATGGAGTGGAGGTGACTTGACACAGTTAATCACTCAACATGGAGTGAAGGGGACTTCACAGTTAATCACTCAACATGGAGTGAAGGGGACTTGACACAGTTAATCACTCAACATGGAGTGAAGGGGACTTCACAGTTAATCACTCAACATGGAGTGAAGGGGACTTCACAGTTAATCACTCAACATGGAGTGAAGGGGACTTCACAGTTAATCACTCAACATGGAGTGAAGGGGACTTCACAGTTAATCACTCAACATGGAGTGAAGGTGACTTCACAGTTAATCACTCAACATGGAGTGGAGGTGACTTGACACAGTTAATCACTCAACATGGAGTGAAGGGGACTTCACAGTTAATCACTCAACATGGAGTGAAGGGGACTTGACACAGTTAATCACTCAACATGGAGTGAAGGGGACTTGACACAGTTAATCACTCAACATGGAGTGAAGGGGACTTCACAGTTAATCACTCAACATGGAGTGAAGGTGACTTCACAGTTAATCACTCAACATGGAGTGAAGGGGACTTCACAGTTAATCACTCAACATGGAGTGGAGGGGACATCACAGTTAATCACTCAACATGGAGTGGAGGGACTTCACAGTTAATCACTCAACATGGAGTGAAGGTGACTTGCACAGTTAATCACTCAACATGGAGTGGAGGGGACTCACAGTTAATCACTCAACATGGGAGTGGAGGGGACTTACAGTTAATCACTCAACATGGAGTGAAGGTGACTTCACAGTTAATCACTCAACATGGAGTGAAGGGGACTTCACAGTTAATCACTCAACATGGAGTGGAGGGGACTTGACACAGTTAATCACTCAACATGGAGTGAAGGGGACTTCACAGTTAATCACTCAACATGGAGTGAAGGGGACTTCACTGAGTTAATCACTCAACATGGAGTGGAGGTGACTTGCCACAGTTAATCACTCAACATGGAGTGAAGGGGACTTCACAGTTAATCACTCAACATGGAGAGCAGCGTGACACGACAGTTAATCACTCAACATGGAGTGGAGGCGGACTTACAGACACACCCACACCAACATGGAGTGGAGGGGACTTCACAGTTAATCACTCAACATGGAGTGAAGGGACTTCACAGTTAATCA
>NW_027032794.1:0-5263 GCF_034236695.1 Oncorhynchus nerka | reverse complement strand
AGGACAACACCACACAATACAGGACTACACAACACCATACAGGACAACACAATACAGGGACAACACAACACAATACAGGACTACACAATACAATACAGGCACTCAGTACAACACAATACAGGACAACACAATACAGGACAACACACACACACAACACAATACAGGACAACACAACCCAATACAGGACAACTCAACACAATACAGGACAACACAAACCAACACAGGACAACACAAACCAATACAGGACAACACAACACAATACAACAACACAACACAATACAGGACAACACAACACAATACAGGACTACACAACACAATACAGGACACACAACAATACAGGACAACACAATACAGACAACACAACACAATAAAGGACAACACAACACAATACAGGACAACACAACACAATACAGGACTACACAACACAACACAGGACAAACAATACAGGACAACACAATAGGACAACACAACACAATACAGGACAACACAACCCAATACAGGACAACACAATACAGGACAACAAACACAATACAGGACAACACAATACAATACAGGACAACACAACACAACCCACAGGACAACACAGGACACAAACACAATACAGGACTACACAACACAACAACAATACAGGACAACACAACACAATACAGGACTACACAACAATACAGGACTACACAACACAATACAGGACAACACAAACCAATACAGGACAACACAACACAATACAGGACAACACAATACAGGACAACACAACACAATACAGGACAACACAACACAATACAGGACTAACACAATACAACACAACAACACAACACAATACAGGACAACACAACACAGGACAACACAATACAGGACAACACAACACAATACAGGACAACACAACAGGACAATACAATACAGGACTAACAACACAATACAGGACTACACAACACAATACAGGACAACACAATACAGGACAACACAACACAATACAGGACAACACAATACAGGACAACACAACCCAATACAGGACAACCCAACACAATACAGGACTACACAACACAACACAGGACAACACAATACAGGACAACACAATACCGGACAACACAACCCAATACCTAACAACACAAGCCAATACAGGACAACACAACACAATACAGGACTACACAACACAAAACAGGACTACACAACCCAATACAGGACAACACAATACAGGACAACACAACACAATAAAGGACAACACAACACAATACAGGACAACACAACACAATACAGGACTACACAACACAACACAGGACAAAACAATACAGGACAACACAATACCGGACAACACAACACAATACGGGACAACACAACCCAATACAGGACAACGCAAGCCAATACAGGACAACACAACACAATACAGGACAACACAATACAATACAGGACAACAACACAACAATACAGGACTACACAACACAACACAACACAGGACAACACAAACAACACAAACACAATACAGGACAACACACAATACAGGACAACACAATACAATACAGGACTACACAACCCAATACAGGACTAACAACAAATAAGGACAACACAACCCAATACAGGACAAACACAATACAGGACTACACAATACAGGACAACACAACACAGGACAACACAACACAATACAGGACTACACAATACAATAAAGGACAACACAACACAATACAGGACAACACAACACAGGACAACACAATACAGGACTACACAACACAATACAGGACAACACAATACAGGACTACACAACACAATACAGGACAACACAACACAATACAGGACAACACAACACAATACAGGACTACACAACACAATACAGGACTACACAATACAATACAGGACAACACAACACAATACAGGACAACACAATACAGGACTACACAACCCAATACAGGACAACACAATACAGGACTACACAACACACTACAGGACAACACAACCCAATACAGGACTACACAACACAATAAAGGACAACACAACCCAATACAGGATAACACAATACAGGACAACACAATACAATAAAGGACAACACAACACAATACAGGACAACACAACACAATACAGGACAACACAACACAATACAGGACAACACAATACAATAAAGGACAACACAACACAATACAGGACAACACAACACAATACAGGACTACACAACACAACACAGGACAAAACAATACAGGACAACACAATACCGGACAACACAACACAATACAGGACAACACAACCCAATACAGGACAACACAAGCCAATACAGGACAACACAACACAATACAGGACTACACAACACAACAGGACAACACAACACAATACAGGACAACACAATACAATACAGGACAACACAATACAGGACAACACAACACAATACAGGACAACACAACACAATACAGGACAACACAACACAATACAGGACTACACAACACAATACAGGACAACACAACACAATACAGGACAACACAACCCAATACAGGACAACACAACACAATACAGGACTACACAACACAATACAGGACAACACAATACAGGACTACACAACACAATACAGGACTAAACAACACAATACAGGACAACACAATACAATACAGGACAACACAACACAATACAGGACTAACACAAACAGGACAACACAACACAATACAGGACAACACAACACAATACAGGACAACACAACACAATACAGGACAACACAACACAATACAGGACAACACAATACAGGACAACACAACACAATACACAACACAACACAATACAGGACTACACAACACAATACAGGACAACACAATACAGGACAACACAACACAGGACAACACAATACAGGACAACACAACACAATACAGGACAACACAACACAATACAGGACAACACAACACAATACAGGACTACACAACCCAATACAGGACTAACACAACACAATACAGGACAACACAATACAGGACAACACAACACAATACAGGACAACACAATACAGGACAACACAATACAGGACAACCCAACACAATACAGGACTACACAACACAACACAGGACAACACAATACAGGACAACACAATACCGGACAACACAACCCAATACCTAACAACACAAGCCAATACAGGACAACACAACACAATACAGGACTACACAACACAAAACAGGACTACACAACCCAATACAGGACAACACAATACAGGACAACACAACACAATAAAGGACAACACAACACAATACAGGACAACACAACACAATACAGGACTACACAACACAACACAGGACAAAACAATACAGGACAACACAATACAGGACAACACAACACAATACAGGACAACACAACACAATACAGGACAACACAATACAATACAGGACTACACAACACAATACAGGACAACACAATACAACAGGACAACAATACAGGACTACAATACAGGACAACACAATACAGGACAACACAACACACAATACAGGACTACACAACACCATACAGCAACACAATACAGGACAACACAACAATACAGGACTACACAACAACACAATACAGGACAACACAACAATACAGGACAACACAATACAGGACAACACAACCCAATACAGGACAACACAACACAATACAGGACTACACAACACAATACAGGACAACACAACACAACACAATACAGGACAACACAATACAATAAAGGACAACACAACACAATACAACTACACAATACAAAACAGGACAACACAATACAATAACAGGACAACACAACACAATACAGGACAACACAACACAATACAGGACAACACAACACAACACAGGACTACACAACACAATACAGGACAACACAACACAATACAGGACAACACAACACAATACAGGACAACACAACACAATACAGGACAACACAATCCAATACAGGACAACACAACACAATACAGGACAACACAATACAATACAGGACAACACAATACAATACAGGACAACACAACACAATACAGGACTACACAACACATACAGGACAACACAATACAGGACAACACAATACAACAACACAATACAGGACAACACAACAGGACAATACAGGACTACACAACACAATACAGGACAACACAATACAGGACAACACAACCAATACAGGACAACACAACACAATACAGGACTACACAACACAACACAGGACAAAACAATACAGGACAACACAACACAATACAGGACAACACAACACAATAGAGGACAACACAACCCAATACAGGACAACACAAGGACAACACAATACAGGACAACACAACACAATACAGGACTACACAACACACACAGGACAAAACAGGACAACACAATACAGGACTACACAACACAATACAGGACAACACAACACAATACAGGACAACACAAGCCAATACAGGACTACACAACACAATACAGGACAACACAACACAATACAGGACAACACAATACAATACAGGACTACACAACACCAATACAGGACAACACAGGACAACACAATACAGGACAACACAACACAATACAGGACAACACAATACAATACAGGACTACACAACACAATACAGGACTACACAACACAATACAGGACAACACAATACAGGACTACACAACACAATACAGGACAACACAATACAGGACTACACAACACAATACAGGACTAAACAACACAATACAGGACAACACAATACAATACAGGACTACACAACCCAATACAGGACAACACAACACAATACAGGACACCACAATACAATAAAGGACAACACAACACAATAAAGGACAACACAATACAATAAAGGACAACACAACACAATACAGGACTACACAATACAATAAAGGACAACACAGGACAAAACAATACAGGACAACACAACACAATACAGGACAACACAACACAATAGAGGACAACACAACCCAATACAGGACAACACAAGCCAATACAGGAAAACACAACACAATACAGGACTACACAACACAATACAGGACTAAACAACACAATACAGGACAACACAATACAGGACAACACAACACAATAGGACTACACAAAACAATACAGGACTACACAACACAATACAGGACAACACAATAAAGCCACAACACAATACAGGACAAACAACACAATACAGGACAACACAATACAATACAGGACTACACAGAGACAACACAATACAGGACTACACAACACAATACAGGACTAAACAACACAATACAGGACAACACAATACAATACAGGACTACACAAAACAATACAGGACAACACAACACAATACAGGACAACACAATACAATACAGGACTACACAACACAAC
>NW_027032793.1:0-5262 GCF_034236695.1 Oncorhynchus nerka | reverse complement strand
CACTCTCCTCTGTCTCCAGGTAATGACCCCCCTCTCCTCCACTCTCCTCTGTCTCCAGGTAATGACCCCTCTCCTCCACTCTCCTCTGTCTCCAGGTATGACCCCCTCTCCTCCAGACAGAGCGGAGGACAACGAGCGGGCTAGCGGCAGACAGAGCGGAGGGACAACGAGCGGGCTAGCGGGAGACCAGAGCGGAGGACAACGAGCCGGGCTAGGCGGCAGACAGAGCGGAGGACAACGAGCGGGCTAGCGGCAGACAGAGCGGAGGACAACGAGCGGGCTGAGCGGCGAGACAGAGCGGAGGACAACGAGCGGGCTAGCGGGAGACGAGAGCGGAGGATCAACGGGCGGGCTAGCGGCAGACAGAGCGGAGGACAATGAGCGGGCTAGCGGGAGACAGAGCGGAGGACAACGAGCGGGCTAGCGGCAGACAGAGCGGAGGACAACGAGCGGGCTAGCGGCAGACAGAGCGGAGGACAACGAGCGGGCTAGCGGCAGACAGAGCGGAGGACAACGAGCGGGCTGAGCGGCAGACAGAGCGGAGGACGTGAGGTGACAGTTGCAGTCATTGGCAGCACGTGAATAAGGTCCACCTTCTACCCCTCACACTGTTTCTCCCTCTACCGCTTGCTCGCGTTCCCATCTCTCCTCTCTCTCTGTATCTCTCTCTCTTCTCGTCCTCTCATTCTCAGTGTAATCAGTTTCCCTCTGCGGAGAAAGACCAAGAGAGAGCAAGCAGGACACTTTATTATTTTACATCTGGTTTGTGCCTCTGATCTGACCACAATGAAACCCTGGCAGCTGACTGGAGTGGTGGGAGATGTGCTTCAGGTAGGAACACTTGCAGTGAAACAGAGAAACGGGAATGAGTGTAGCGAGGAGAGGAGGAGAGGAATTTAACATGCAAACATGGAATGCTTTCAGTGCAGCAGTGTGGCTGTTTTCAGCATGGACTGATCACCCATCTCTCTCTCTGTCTCTCTCTCTGTCTCTCGCTGTTTCTGTCTCTCTGTCTCTCTGTCTTTCTCTCTGGCTCTCTTCCTCCTTTTCCCACTGAAGGGAATGTTTTATTTAGAGTTATAATCTGTTTTGCTGTGTGTGTGTGTGTGTGTGTGTGTGTGTTTTGCCTGAAGAGCAGTAGCCTAACTGAACCAGTGTTGGAATGACTGGGAAGATGAACTACTTTGACAGGTGTGGATTGTGTTCAGCTCAGCATTCTGACTCTCCTCTCCTGCTGCAAGGTAAACGGTCAGACCTCGTTAAAATGTTGTTCCCCGGTGTCGCCCCATTCGTTTAGACATGCGTTACCATCATCCGCTCTTCCATTGATGAAATGACCTTTCCGTTGATAAATGGTGTCTTGTCCTGAGATGAAGAGGTGCACTATGGGGAAGTAATGACTATTCTAACAGGAAGAGAGAGTTTAGTATCCAGCTGACAGGGGTCTAATAATAAAGTGTAGAGACCAGAGCTGGTCTTATGAAACACACTGATTAGACTCTATGAAACACACTGATTAGACTCTATGAAGGATACTGATTAGACTCTATGAAGGATACTGATTAGACTCTATGAAGGATACTGATTAGACTCTATGAAGGATACTGATTAGACTCTATGAAACACACTGATTAGACTCTATGAAACACACTGATTAGACTCTATGAAACACACTGATTAGACTCTATGAAACACACTGATTAGACTCTATGAAACACACTGATTAGACTCTATGAAGGATACTGATTAGACTCTATGAAGGATACTGATTAGACTCTATGAAACACACTGATTAGACTCTATGAAACACACTGATTAGACTCTATGAAGGATACTGATTAGACTCTATGAAGGATACTGATTAGACTCTATGAAACACACTGATTAGACTCTATGAAGGATACTGGATTAGACTCTATGAAACACACTGATTAGACTCTATGAAGGATACTGATTAGACTCTATGAAACACACTGATTAGACTCTATGAAGCACACTGATTAGACTCTATGAAGGATACTGATTAGACTCTATGAAACACACTGATTAGACTCTATGACGGATACTGATTAGACTCTATGAAGGATACTGATTAGACTCTATGAAGGATACTGATTAGACTCTATGAAACACACTGATTAGACTCTATGAAGGATACTGATTAGACTCTATGAAACGAGACTACTGATTAGACTCTATGAAACACACTGATTAGACTCTATGAAGGATACTGATTAGACTCTATGAAACACACTGATTAGACTCTATGAAGGATACTGATTAAACTCTATGAAGGATACTGATTAGACTCTATGAAGGATACTGATTAGACTCTATGAAACACACTGATTAGACTCTATGAAGGATACTGATTAGACTCTATGAAACACACTGATTAGACTCTATGAAGGATACTGATTAGACTCTATGAAGGATACTGATTAGACTCTATGAAGGATACTGATTAGACTCTATGAAGGATACTGATTAGACTCTATGAAACACACTGATTAGACTCTATGAAACACACTGATTAGACTCTATGAAGGATACTGATTAGACTCTATGAAGGATACTGATTAGACTCTATGAAACACACTGATTAGACTCTATGAAGGATACTGATTAGACTCTATGAAACACACTGAGTAGACTCTATGAAGGATACTGATTAGACTCTATGAAGGATACTGATTAGACTCTATGAAGATGATCACTGATTAGACTCTATGAAGGATACTGATTAGACTCTATGAAGCACACTGATTAGACTCTATGAAGGACTACTGGATTGTAGACTCTATGAAACACACTGATTAGACTCTATGAAGGATACTGATTAGACTCTATGAAGGACACTGATTAGACTCTATGAAGCACACTGATTAGACTCTATGAAACACACTGATTAGACTCTATGAAGGACACTGATTAGACTCTATGAAGGATACTGATTAGACTAGGCTATTATAGAAGGATACTGATTAGGCTCTATGAAGGCACACTGTGTTAGGCTTTATGAAGGATACTGTGTTAGATTAGGCTTTATGAAGGATACTGTGTTAGATTAGGCTTTATGAAGGATACTGTGTTAGATTAGGCTTTATGAAGGATACTGTGTTAGATTAGGCTTTATGAAGGATACTGTGTTAGGCTTTATGAAGGATACTGTGTTAGATTAGGCTTTATGAAGGATACTGTGTTAGATTAGGCTTTATGAAGGATACTGTGTTAGATTAGGCTTTATGAAGGATACTGTGTTAGATTAGGCTTTATGAAGGATACTGTGTTAGATTAGGCTTTATGAAGGATACTGTGTTAGGCTTTATGAAGGATACTGTGTTAGGCTTTATGAAGGATACTGTGTTAGATTAGGCTTTATGAAGGATACTGTGTTAGATTAGGCTTTATGAAGGATACTGTGTTAGATTAGGCTTTATGAAGGATACTGTGTTAGATTAGGCTTTATGAAGGATACTGTGTTAGATTAGGCTTTATGAAGGATACTGTGTTAGATTAGGCTTTATGAAGGATACTGTGTTAGGCTTTATGAAGGATACTGTGTTAGATTAGGCTTTATGAAGGATACTGTGTTAGATTAGGCTTTATGAAGGATACTGTGTTAGATTAGGCTTTATGAAGGATACTGTGTTAGGCTTTATGAAGGATACTGTGTTAGATTAGGCTTTATGAAGGATACTGTGTTAGATTAGGCTTTATGAAGGATACTGTGTTAGATTAGGCTTTATGAAGGATACTGTGTTAGATGAGGCTTTATGAAGGATACTGTGTTAGATTAGGCTTTATGAAGGATACTGTGTTAGATTAGGCTTTATGAAGGATACTGTGTTAGATTAGGCTTTATGAAGGATACTGTGTTAGATTAGGCTTTATGAAGGATACTGTATTAGATTAGGCTTTATGAAGGATACTGTAGTTAGATTAGGCTTTATGAAGGATACTGTGTTAGGCTTTATATGAAGGATACTGTATTAGATTAGGCTTTATGAAGGATACTGTATTAGATTAGGCTTTATGAAGGATACTGTATTAGATTAGGCTTTATGAAGGATACTGCGTATTAGGCTTTATGAAGGATACTGCTGTTAGGATTAGGCTTTATGAAGGATACTGTGTTAGATTAGGCTTTATGAAGGATATTGTGTTAGATTAGGCTTTATGAAGGATACTGTGTTAGATTAGGCTTTATGAAGGATACTGTGTTAGATTAGGCTTTATGAAGGATACTGTGTTATACTTTGCTTGATATTGTGGTGCTCCCAATATCACAACGCAGTAGGCCAATCAGAAGCTCACCATAGCATCCAACCCCTACTGGATTGGCTGACAATGGCATGTTGATACACTACCTAGCTTGCTTGCTAGCACCCACGTGAGGTCGAGGTCTGCGTGGCAATTTTATATTTCTGTAATGGTCCAGAACTAGTGGTTTACTAGCTGTGACGGCTGGTAGAACTAGTGGTTTACTAGCTGTGATGGCTGGTGGTTTACTAGCTGTGACGCGCTGGTAGAACTAGTGGTTTACTAGCTGGTAGAACTAGTGGTTTACTAGCTGTGACGGCTGGTAGAACTAGTGGTTTACTAGCTGTGACGGCTGGTGTCAAGCGCTGTGACGGTTGGTAGAATCAGTAGTTTACTATGTCGTGACCGCTGGCAGAAACTAGTGGTTACTAGCTGTGACGGCTGGTAGAACTAGTGGTTTACTAGCTGGTAGAACTAGTGGTTTACTAGCTGTGACGGCTGGTAGAACTGGTGGTTTACTAGCTGTGACGGCTAGTGGTTTACTAGCTGTGACGGCTGTGTTAGTAACCTAGCTGGTTTACTAGCTGGTAGAACTAGTGGTTTACTAGCTGTGACGGCTGGTAGAACTAGTGGTTTACTAGCTGTGACGGCTGGTAGAACTAGTGGTTTACTAGCTGGTAGAACTAGTGGTTTACTAGCTGTGACGGCTGGTAGAACTAGTGGTTTACTAGCTGTGTACGAGCTGGTGGCTTGCTGGCTGTGTACGAGCTGGTGGTTTACTAGCTGTGACGCTGGTAGAACTCAGTGGTTTACTAGCTGTGACGGCTGGTAGAACTAATGGTTACCAGCTGTGACGGCTGGCTAGAACTAGTGGTTTACATAGCTGGTAGAACTAGTGGTTTACTAGCTGTGACGGCTGGTAGAACTAGTGGTTTACTAGCTGTGACGGCTGGTAGAACTAGTGGTTTACTAGCTGGTAGAGCTAGTGGTTTACTAGCT
>NW_027032792.1:0-5261 GCF_034236695.1 Oncorhynchus nerka | reverse complement strand
GCAGTGATGAAAGCATATCAGCAGTGATGAAAGCATATCAGCAGTGATGAAAGCATATCAGCAGTGATGAAAGCATATCAGCAGTGATGAAAGCATATCAGCAGTGATGAAAGCATATCAGCAGTGATGAAAGCAGCAGTGATGAAAGCATATCAGCAGTGATGAAAGCATATCAGCAGTGATGAAAGCATATCAGCAGTGATGAAAGCATATCAGCAGTGATGAAAGCATGTCAGCAGTGATGAAAGCATGTCAGCAGTGATGAAAGCATATCAGCAGTGATGAAAGCATATCAGCAGTGATGAAAGCATGTCAGCAGTGATGAAAGCATGTCAGCAGTGATGAAAGCATATCAGCAGTGATGAAAGCATATCAGCAGTGATGAAAGCATATCAGCAGTGATGAAAGCATATCAGCAGTGATGAAAGCATATCAGCAGTGATGAAAGCATATCAGCAGTGATGAAAGCATATCAGCAGTGATGAAAGCATATCAGCAGTGATGAAAGCATGTCACCTTGTCCCAAACTCCATGTGTAACATAGATCACATGTATTTCTTGTTGCGTTGGACAGGTGTTTTTCAGGTTTACTTTTCAATAACTGACCAGGAGGAGCCAGAGAAACCTTCCAGACACAAATCCCTCCAGACTCAGTACCAAACACTCCTTACTGCCACTAGATTTACTGCAGAGGTTGGCTATGGTTGGAAAGAAATCCCTTTTTATTGAACAACAACTCAGACCTCTGTTGAGCTTCCAGTGGTTTATGACCATTCTTCTAAGCCGGGAGCCATACGAATCCTCTGAAAATATACGACACAACCTCTGCCTTTGATTCATTTGTCTTGAACATAATGAATGAATCCAGCTTTACAGATGTATCAGATATGCAGTGATTCATGGCAGTGACATCCATACTGTGTTAGGTGCCGTGGCTTTTCTCATTTCCTTCCATCATAACAGATTAACATTCTTTTAATGACTACTCCTTATTATCGGTGACTGTATTATTTGGGCATGAGACCACACACACACACACACACACACACACACACACACACACACACACACACACACACACACACACACACACACACACACACACACACACACACACAGACACACACACACACACACACACACACACACACACAGACACACACCTCACTGTTTCTTACAGCCTCCCGTTCTTACAGCCTCCGTTTCTTATCACCTCTGCGTTTCTTATCACCTCACCGTTTCATACAATACCCTGTTTCTTACAGCCTCACTGTTTCTTACAACCTCACTGTTTCTTACAGCCTCACCGTTCTTGCAGCCTCCCGTTTCTCCTGGCCTCCCGTTTCTTACAGCCTCACTGTTTCTTACAGCCTACTGTTTGCAGCCTCACTGTTTCTTACAGCCTCCCGTTTCATACAGCCTCCCAGTTTCTTACAGCCTCACTGTTTCTTACAGCCTCACTGTTTCTTACAGCCTCCCCATTTCTTACAGCCTCCCGTTTCTTACAGCCTCACCGTTTCTTACAGCCTCCGTTTTCTTTATTACTCCCCGTTTCTTACAGCCTTGCGTTCTTATAGCCTCACCGTTTCTTACAGCCTCACCTCACTCACTGTTTCTTACAGCCTCACTGTTTCTTACAGTCACTGTTTTCTTATCACCTCACTGTTTCTTACAGCCTCACTGTTTTCTCCGTTTCTTATCCTCACTGTTTCTTACAGCCTCACACCGTTTCTTACAGCCTCCGTTTCTTACAGCCTCACTGTTTCTTACAGCCTCACCGTTTCTTACAGCCTCACTGTTTCTTACAGCCTCCCGTTTCTTACAACCTCACTGTTCTTATAGCCTCCTTTCTCTTTCTCTTTCATCTGCCTCTCTAGCCTTCTTCTTCCTATCTCAGATTCACGCACGCACACACACACACACACACACACACACACACACACACACACACACACACACACACACACACACACACACACACACACACACACACACACACACACATCATGTGTAATCGTTACTGCATTAAAGTAATGTCCCTTCCACGGTTTCTCAGGTGAGACATTCAGCCACTCCTCTTCCTAGTCTTGGCTAGATGTATCACCCTGCACCTAATAAATTTAAATTAGCAATAGGTGTAAGCAAGAGGGAACTTGACCAGCAGGAAGGCTCATTCTACCACATTATGCTCCCAGGCAACATTAAAAACTCTTGGCCGGCAGTTAGTTATATCACTGGCCTGCAGCCGTTTCTCATAACATTTTTATTTGGACCTTTTGGGGAGCCAATGCAGCTTTTTATAAATGTCAAATGTATAAAGCCTTGGCAAAATAGATGGAGGTGGGTACCTTGGTGTAAAGCCTGATCTCTGAAGATCCTCCTGGTTCCATGTGAGGGTCTGTTTCTCTTGGAATGTGTCAAGGTGAGAAGCAAGGACTGTATTTTGCAACCTGGCGGTACTTTCCAAGTGAGAATGGAACATACTAGAAAGTGAAAGTATTTCCAGGAAGGAACCAGAAGTCAGAAAAAAAACTAAATACAAACAAGGCATTAAAAAGCATCAATAGTGTGATCGAAAAAGTCAACATTGTGTTTCTATGGAAACAATATCCAGCTCTTATTATGCTAATATGAATTCAGAAAGCCACCAGGAGGCATAAAAAAAAGAAGACTTCTAATCTAAACAAGATTCCGTACGACAGGTCCAATCTATTTATTTCAACACGGATATGTATTAAGATGCATATTTCTGAGGGAAAACGTAGATGCAGTTTGCACAACACAACAAAACGAGATCTTTCATTCAGACAGCGTTGTGTTTCCGTGATGTATGGAAATTCCCCCTGCTGTTTGTATGATCATGTCATTACTCTCCCAAGCAGAAGATACTGGTGATCTCTCCCTCGGTGCCCGTCTCTCTCTCTCTCTCCTAGCTTCAAAGCTAGCGTGCTGATGCAGTGGCTGCATAAACACAGCTGGAGATAGGGATGTGGGCGATGGTAAATACTGTCCCCCATCATCACACTCAGGCACAGACACCTCCTGAGTGAGCGTTACTGCATTCCATGAGACGATTAGAGAAGTTGGCTTTCGAAAAATACTGACCAGCGGGGAAGCTATGAAGCGTTTTGGAAAGACCAAATGTCTCTCTCTCTCTCTCTCTCCCTCCCTCCCTTCCTCCCTCTATCCCTCCCCTCCCTCCCTCCCTCCCTCCCTCCCTCCCTCCCTCCTCCTCCTCCCTCTATCCCTCCCTCCCTCCCTCCCTCCCTCCTCTCCTCCCTCCCTCCCTCCCTCCCTCCTCCCTCCCTCCCTCCTCCCTCTCTCTCCCTCCCTCCTCCCTCCCTCCCTCCCTCCCTCCCTCCCCTCCCTCCCTCCCTCTCTCTCTCTCCTCCCTCCTCCTCCCTCCCTCCCTCCCTCCCTCCCTCCCTCCCTCCCTCCCTCCCTCTATCCCTCCCTCCCTCTGTCCCTCCCCCTCCCTCCCTCCCTCCCTCCCTCCCTCTCTCTCTCTCTCTCTCTCTCTCTCCCCCCTCCCTCCCTCCCTCCCCTCCCTCCCTCCCTCCCTCCCCTCTCTCTCTCTCTCTCTCTCCCTCCCTCTCTCTCTCTCCCTCCCTCCCTCCCTCCCTCCCTCCTCCCTCCTCCCTCCCTCCCTCCCTCTCTCCCTCTCTCCCTCCCTCCCTCCCTCTCTCCCTCCTCCCCTCCCTCCCTCTCCCTCCTCCCTCCCTCCCTCCTCTCTCTCTCTCTCTCTCGCTCTCTCTCTCTCTCTCTCTCCCTCCTCCTCCCTCCCTCTCTCCCTCCCTCTCCCTCCTCCCCTCCCTCCCTCACTCCCTGCCCTCTCTCCTCTCTCTCCTCCTCCCTCCTCCCTCCCTCTCCCAAGGGCTGTGTTTCTTCCTCAAGTTGGTTCAATCCTGGTGGCTCGCCAACCAACAAAGAGGCCACATCTGCTGTGGCATTAAATTACCTAGACATTTGAATAAAGGAATAAAACGAGGAAAACAAATGGACTCTCTCATTGAGATAAACTCAGTCCCAGGCTCCTTGTGATCCTGGGGGTAATTGGTTTTTGAAGGCCTCAGCACAGCTAATTTGTGGAGTAATTTGAGCAGAGATAGGAGGGCTGAAAGTTGAAGTTGTTAATTCTAGCTCTATAATGGGATAATGACTCTAACCATGTGAGAAGAAGCTGTTTTCCATGTCCTCAGGCCTTCAAATACTCCGAGGCTGCACCATCTCTCAATGTCCATCCAGACCTTCAAATACTCTGAGCTGCACCATCTCTCCATGTCCATCCAGGCCTTCAAATACTCAGAGCTGCACCATCCTTACATGTCCATCCAGACCTTCAAATACTCTGAGCTGCACCATCTCTCCATGTCCATCCAGGCCTTCAAATACTCAGAGCTGCACCATCTCTCCATGTTCATCCAGGCCTTCAAATACTCAGAGCTGCACCATCTCTCCATGTCCATCCAGACCTTCAAATACTCTGAGCTGCACCATCTCTCCATGTTCATCCAGGCCTTCAAATACTCAGGTTGCACCATCTCTCCAACTAAGTCATGTCCAGTTTAGAGGTTAGTTCATGGCCAGTTTACAGGGTAGTTCATGTCCAGTTTAGAGGTTAGTTCATGTCCAGTTTATAGTTTTAGTTCATGTCAGTTTATAGTTTAGTTCATGTCCAGTTTATAGTTTAGTTCATGTCAGTTTAGAGGTTAGTTCATGTCAGTTTATAGTTTAGTTCATGTCCAGTTTAGAGGTTAGTTCATGTCCAGTTTATAGTTTAGTTCATGTCCAGTTTAGAGGTTAGTTCATGTCCAGTTTATAGTTTAGTTCATGTCCAGTTTATAGTTTAGTTCATGTCCAGTTTATTAGTTCATGTCCAGTTTAGAGTTTAGTTCATGTCAGTTTAGAGTTTAGTTCATGTCCAGTTTAGAGTTTAGTTCATGTCCAGTTTATAGTTTAGTTCATGTCAGTTTAGGTTTAGTTCATGTTTTAGAGTTAGTTCATGTCCAGTTTAGATTTAGTTCATGTCCAGTTTAGAGTTTAGTTCATGTCCAGTTTAGAGAAGTTAGTTCATGTCCAGTTTAGAATTTAGTTCATGTCAGTTTAGGTTTAGTTCATGTCCAGTTTATAGTTTAGTTCATGTCAGTTTAGAGTTCAGTTCATGTCCAGTTTAGAGGTTAGTTCTGTCAGTTTATAGTTTAGTTCATGTCAGTTTATAGTTTAGTTTATAGTTTAGTTCATGTCCAGTTTAGAGGTTAGTT
>NW_027032791.1:0-5260 GCF_034236695.1 Oncorhynchus nerka | reverse complement strand
GAATAGAGACTATGTGTTGGTCGATCTGCTGTGGATGTCTCCCAGGAGATGGGAACTATGTGTTGAGTCAAATCTGCTGTGGATGTCATCCAGGAATGGGAACTATCGTGTTAGTCAGTCTGCTGTGGATGTCTACAGAATGAACTATGTGTTGGTCAATCTGCACTGTGGATGTCAGGAATGGGAACTATGTGTTGATCAAATCTGTGGATGTCTCCAGGGTAGAACTATGTATTAGTCAATCACTATTGGATGTCTCCCAGGAATAGAACTATGTGTTAGTCAATCTGCTGTGGATGTCTCCGGGGAATGGGAACTATGTGTTGGTCAATCTGCTCGTCTGGATGTCTCCAGGGAGTGGAACTATATGTGACAAGAATCAATCTGCTTTGCTGGGTGCATGTTCCTAGGAGACATATGTGTTGCGTCAGTCTGCTTTGTGAGTTATATTCCTGGAAGACATATGTGTTGGCTCAATCTGCTGTGGAGTGCATGTTCCTATAGGAGACATATATGTTAGTCAATCTGCTGTAGATTATGTTCTGGAGACATATGTATTAGGAGTCAATCTGCTGTGGGTTATATTCCTGGAGGGCCACATGTGTTGGTCAATCTGCTGTAGAGTTCTATTCCACGGAGACCTGTGATAGTCAATCTGCTGTGGATGTCTCCCAGGAATGGGAGCTATTTGTTAGTCAATCTGTGGATGTCTCCCAGGAATAGAACTATGTGTTAGTCAATCTGCTGTGGATGTCTCCAGGAATAGATCTATTTGTTAGTCAATCTGCTGTGGATGTCTCCAGGAATAGAACTATGTGTTGGTCAATCTGCTGTGGATGTCTCAGGAATAGAACTATGTGTTAGTCAATCTGCTGTGGATGTCTCCAGGAATAGAACTATGTGTTGAGTCAATCTCTGCATGCAGGATGTCTCCAGGAATGAGAACTATGTGTTAGTCAATCTGCTGTGGATGTCTCCAGGAATAGAACTATGTGTTAGTCAATCTGCTGTGGATGTCTCATCTCCTGGATGTGAGAGAAGGACTATGTAGTAGTACATACTAGGAGCCTATGTAGGCTCTGCCCTAATTGATGAGCTCTCCGTCACCTCCAGACCGCATGGCACGATGGCTCAAGACAATGTCCAAGGGGCCAGTACACACCCCTCTATCTCTGTTCCAGAGGACTGTTGAATATGTGATATAATAATCATACATAGCTGTGTCTGATATCTGTCTGAAAGCGTGTCCCTAAGGAGGACTCTGAAGACATCTATGTGATCTCTCTTGTGAGTGGATTCCAGAATCCCAACACACAATGACTTGTGCCACAACTATCCTATATTGCCCATGATATTGACCCCCTTCCTGGGCCAGTGTTATTTTGGATTGATCTGATTGGGCGTCTTGGTTTTACTACCTTTCTTTGTTATGTGGATTGATCCTTAATTTTGGGTGGAAGATATGAAGTCAGATCTGGTATAAATGGAATGAATGTGTCTGTCCCTCATCTCCTGTAGCCTCTAGTCCTGTATCCTATTGGAAACTGGCTGTGACCATATACTCTATTAGTCCTGTATCCCACTACCAATGAAGCTGGCTGTATTATATACTCTAGTAGGCATCTGTAGTCCTGTATCCAAATGGAAACTGGCTGTATTATATACTCTAGTCCACTGTATCCTACCAATGGAAACTGGCTGTATATACTCTAGTCCTGTATCCTACCAATGGAAACTGGTTGTATTATATACTCTAGTCCTGTATCCTACCAATGGAAACTGGCTGTATTATATACTCTAGCCTCGTAGGCATCTCTTTGTTCTGCCTCTAGTCCTGTATCCTACCAATGGAAACTGGCTGTATTATATACTCTAGTCCTGTATCCTACCAATGGAAACTGGCTGTATTATATACTCTAGTCCTGTATCCTACCAATGGAAACTGGCTGTATTATATACTCTAGCCTCGTAGGCATCTCTTTGTTCTGCCTCTAGTCCTGTATCCTACCAATGGAAACTGGCTGTATTATATACTCTAGTCCTGTATCCTACCAATGGAAACTGGCTGTATTATATACTCTAGTCCTGTATCCTACCAATGGAAACTGGCTGTATTATATACTCTAGTCCTGTATCCTACCAATGGACAAACTGGCTGTATTATATACTCTAGTCCTGTATCCTACCAATGGAAACTGGCTGTATTATATACTCTAGTCCTGTATCCTACCAATGGAAACTGGCTGTATTATATACTCTAGTCCTGTATCCTACCAATGGAAACTGGCTGTATTATATACTCTAGTCCTGTATCCTACTAATGGAAACTGGCTGTATTATATACTCTAGTCCTGTATCCTACCAATGGAAACTGGCTGTATTATATACTCTAGTCCTGTATCCTACCAATGGAAACTGGCTGTATTATATACTCTAGTCCTGTATCCTACCAATGGAAACTGGCTGTATTATATACTCTAGTCCTGTATCCTACCAATGGAAACTGGTTGTATTATGCGCTCTAGTCCTGTATCCTACCAATGGAAACTGGCTGTATTATATACTCTAGTCCTGTATCCTACCAATGGAAACTGGCTGTATTATATACTCTAGTCCTGTATCCTACCAATGGAAACTGGCTGTATTATATACTCTAGTCCTGTATCCTACCAATGGAAACTGGCTGTATTATATACTCTAGTCCTGTATCCTACCAATGGAAACTGGCTGTATTATATACTCTAGTCCTGTATTCTACCAATGGAAACTGGCTGTATTATATACTCTAGTCCTGTATCCTACCAATGGAAACTGGCTTGTATACTACCGTAGGCATCTATCTGCCTTAGTCCTGTATCCTACCAATGGAAACTGGCTGTATTATATACTCTAGTCCTGTATCCTACCAATGGAAACTGGCTGTATTATATACTCTAGTCCTGTATCCTACCAATGGAAACTGGCTGTATTATATACTCTAGCCTCGTAGGCATCTCTTTGTTCTGCCTCTAGTCCTGTATCCTACCAATGGAAACTGGCTGTATTATATACTCTAGTCCTGTATCCTACCAATGGAAACTGGCTGTATTGTATACTCTAGCCCCATAGGCATCTCTTTGTCTCACCTTGAAACTCTATGACCTTCATGCCTAGAATAATGCCTTGTAATACTTGTTAATGCCCTGTAACTTAAGCTTTATGCCTTGTATGTGAAACCATTCATTTTACAACGTAATTAAATTATACTTGCTTTGATATTGGCTTCTCGTGACCATTCCTTGATGTTAGTCATCTAAACTCATAATACTTGATGGCACCTGGTTTTACTAGAATGTTAAATCGAGTCCGATAATTCATTTAATAGACTTTGTAGCAGACAACTGACATGGTTGTATTATGGATCCTGCTGTACAGAATGTTGCAGTGGGGCAAAAAATACTATCCAGAATAAAACAGAGGAGTAGGTAACATATGACCTTGCATGTACAGTGGGGCAAAACAGTATTTAGTCAGCCACCAATTGTGCAAGTTCTCCCACTTTAAAATATGAGAGAGGCCTGTATTTTCATCATAGGTACACTTCAACTATGACAGACAAAATGAGAAAAGAAAATCAGAAAATCACATTGTAGGATTTTTTAATGAATTTATTTGCAAATTATGGTGGAAAATAAATATTTGGTCAATAACAAAGTTTATCTCAATGCTTTGTTATATACCCTTTGTTGGCAATGACAGAGGTCAAACGTTTTCTGTAAGTCATTCTTTCCTTTACGGATCAGTTGTCCTGGTCCCTTTGCAGAAAAACTGCCCCAAAGCATGATGTTTCCACCCCATGCTTCACAGTAGGTATGGTGTTCTTTGGATGCAACTCAGCATTCTTTGTCCTCCAAACACGGACGAGTTGAGTTTTTCACCAAAAAGTTATATTTTGGTTTCATCTGACCATATGACATTCTCCCAATCTTCTTCTGGATCATCCAAATGCTCTCTAGCAAACTTCAGACGGGCCTGGACATGTACTGGCTTAAGCAGGGGACACGTCTGGCACTGCAGGATTTGAGTCCCTGGTGTAGTGTGTTACTGATGGTAGGCTTTGTTACTTTGGTCCCAGCTCTCTGCAGGTCATTCACTAGGTCCCCGTGTGGTTCTGGGATTTTTGCTCACCGTTCTTGTGATCATTTTGACCCCACGGGGTGAGATCTTGCGTGGAGCCCCAGATCGAGGGAGATTATCAGTGGTCTTGTATGTCTTCCATTTCCTAATAATTGCTCCACAGTTGATATACTGATAACAAGTTCAAACAGGTGCCATTAATACAGAGTAGCAGTGGAGGACAGTGGAGCCTCTTAAAGAAGAAGTTACAGGTCTGTGAGGGCCAGAAATCTTGCTTGTTTGTAGGTGACCAAATACTTATTTTCCACCATAATTTGCAAATAAATTCATAAAAAATCCTACAATGAGATTTTCTGGATTTTTTTTTCTCATTTTGTCTGTCATAGATGAAGTGTACCTATGATGAAAATTACAGGCCTCTCATCTTTTTAAGTGGGAGAACTTGCACAATTGGTGGCTGACTAAATACTGTTTTGCCCCACTGTACATGCGAGGTCATATGTTACCTACTCCTCTGTTTTATTCTGGATAGTATTGTTTCTTTACCTGTGTAGTAAATGAGATTTGAGAGTAAGAACATGCAGTATTGGTTCATACTGGGGCATATGCTGCTTATTAAACTGCTTTATTTCTACTGGGTTTTAGTGTTCCTTCACCTGTGAACTGCAGTAAGTTCAGAGAGGGATTTACACCATTCTGCCAGCGATGGATGACTGGCTGCAGCTCATAAGGAGAGATAACAATTGAGTGATGGGTCGTAAGTTAAAATCAGACTGATAGCATGTGTTTGGAGTCCCTCTGCTCTAGCTAGGTTAGAAATGAATGGATGAATACTTTACTGTCACATAGATAAATATGCTTGGCAACATTACAGGCATGCCTGTAAGTCCCTCTGTGGTCAGTCCTTCTGCAGTCAGTACCTCTGTAGTCAGTCCCTCTGCAGTCAGTCCCTCTGCGGTCAGTCCCTGTGTAGTCAGTCCCTCTGTGGTCAGTCCCTCTGTAGTCAGTCCCTCTGTAGTCAGTCACTCTGTAGTCAGTCACTCTGTGGTCAGTCCCTCTGTGGTCAGTCCCTCTGTGTCAGTCCCTCTGTAGTCAGTCCCTCTGCAGTCAGTCCTTCTGCAGTCAGTCCCTCTGTAGTCAGTTC
>NW_027032790.1:0-5258 GCF_034236695.1 Oncorhynchus nerka | reverse complement strand
TTTGTGTTTTCTTTAGTTATTTGGTCAGGCCATGGTGTGACATGGGTTTATTGTGTTGTCGTATTGGGGTTTTAGTAGGCATTGGGATTGTGGCTGAGTAGGGGTGTCTAGCATAGGCTATGGCTGCCTGAGGCGGTTCTCAATCAGAGTCAGGTGATTCTCGTTGTCTCTGATTGGGAACCATATTTAGGTAGCCTGGGTTTCACTGTGTGTTTGTGGGTGATTGTTCCTGTCTCAGTGTGTTTGTATTTCACCAGATAGGCTGTATAGGTTTTCACGTTCCGTTTCTTGTTTTTGTATTTATCGTGTTTATTCTTTCATTAAACATGTATCGAACTAACCACGCTGCATTTTGGTCCGACTCTCCTTCGACGGAAGAAAGCCGTTACAGAATCACCCACCACACATGGACCAAGTGGCATGGTGACAAGCAGCGACAGCAGAGACAGCAACAGCAGCGAAAAGAGGAATGGACATGGGAGGACGTTATGGACAGCAAGAGTATAGAGTATACGACTAGGAGGAAATAGACAGGTGGGCGGTCCACCCAGAGAGAGTGCCGGAGCCCGCCTGGGATTCGCTGGAGCAGTGCGAAGAGGGCTATAGGAGAATGGAGTCGAAGAGAAAAGCACGGCGGCGCAGAAGGAAACCTGAGAGTCAGCCCCAAAAATTTATTGGGGGGAGGCTCAGGGGGAGTGCGGCAGAGTCAGGGTTCAGACCTGAGCCAACTCCCCTGTTTATCGTGAGGAGCAGCGATCACAGGACTTCTGGACGTGGGAGGAGATATTGGACGGAAAAGGACCCTGGACACAGCCTGGAGAATATCGCCGCCCAAAGAAGAACTGGAGACGGGGAAAGTGGAAAGGCGCTGGTATGAAGAGGCAGCACAGCGACGCGGATGGAAGCCCGAGAGTCCGCCCCAAAAGAGTGTGGCAGAGTCAGGGTTCAGACGTGAGCCAACTCCCCTGTTTATCGTGAGGAGCCAAGGAGGAGACCAGAACCAGAACCGGTGTTAGAGGTGAGCGAAGCAGAGACTGTGAAGGAGTTAATGGGGAAAGTGGAGGAGAGAGTAATGAGGGAGTTGCTAGCTTGGTGCTTTAGGTACAATATTCGTCCGACGGAGCGAGTCGGGGATTTGATGGCACCTGGGTCAGCGCTCCATACTCGTCCTGAGGTGCGTGTTAGTCGGCTGGTGAAAATTGTGCCAGCCTCACGCACTAGGCCTCCTGTGTACCTACCTAGCCTTGCACGTCCTGTGCCAGCCCTGCTCTCATGCTCTCCAGTACACCTTCACGGTCCGGTCCATCCTGTGCCACCTTCACACACCAGTCATTTACATTTACATTTAAGTCATTTAGCAGACGCTCTTATCCAGAGCGACTTACAAATTGGTGCATTCACCTTATGACATCCAGTGGAACAGTAGCGCATCTAAATCTTTTAAGGGGGGGGGGGTGAATGTTGGAGTACTGTTGGAATTGTCATTATTACAAAAATGTGTGTATATATATAAAAACCGGCCGATTAAATCGGCATCGGCTTTTTTTTGTCCTCCAATAATCGGTATCGGCGTTGAAAAATCATAATCGGTCGACCTCTAATCCAGAGCATCCCAAACATGCTCAATAGGTAACATCTGGTGAGTGAGCATGCAGGCCATGATAGAACTGGGACATTTTCAGCTCCGGGAATTGTGTTCAGATCCTTGCAAATGGGGCCATTTTCATTCTGAAACATAAGGTGATGGTGATGGATGAATGGCATGACAATGGGCCTCAAGGATCTCGTCACGGTATCTCGGTACTTTCAAACGACCATTGTTAAAATGCAATTGCATTCATTGTCCTTAGTTTATGCCTTCCCATACGATAATCCCACTGCCATCATGGTGCACTCTGTTCACAATGTTGACATCAGCAAACCGCTCACCCCACACGACGCCATACATGCTGTCTGCTATCTGCACGCTACAGTTGAAACCGGATTCATCCATTAAGAGTACACCTCCAGCATTCCAGTGGCCATCGAAGGTACTTTTGCACACTGAAGTTGGTTATGACCTGAACTGCAGTCAGGTCAAGACCCTGGTTAGGACAACGAGCAAGCAGATGAGCTTCCTGAGATGACTTCTGACAGTTTGTGCAGAAATTCTTGACTGTGCAAACCCACAGTTTCATCAGTTGTCCAGGTGGCTATTCCAGACGATCCTGTAGCGAAGAAACCAGATGTGGCTGTCCCTGGGCTGGTGTGGTTACAAGTGGTCCTTAGGCTAGAGGCTGGTTAAGTACTGCCAAATTCTCAAACGACATTAGGCAGCTTATGAGAAAGTGCTAACATAAAATGATCTGGCAACAGTTCCTGTAGTTAGCATGCCAATTGCATGCTTCCTCAAAACTTGAGACATCTGTGGCATTGTGTTCCTTTGTGACAAAACTGCACATTTTAAAATGGCCGTGACAAGGTGCACCTGTGTAATGATCATGTTGTTTAATCAGCTTCTTGATATGCCACACCTGTCAGGTGGATGGATTATCTTGGCAAAGGAGAAATGCTCACTAAGAGGGATGTAAACAAATTTGTGCACAACATTTGAAGGAAAAAGCATTTTGTACGTTTGGAACATTTCTGGAATCTTTTATTCAGCTCAAGAAACATGGGACCAACACTTTACATGTTGCATTTATATTTTTGTTCAGTGTAATATGATCTGAGAAGAACGATATTGTCAGGCCAGGCATATAGCCAATATGCTGTGATAATGTATTAGGCCTACTGCACAAACACCATTCCTAATGTAACTGTTTTTATTAGGTTAACTTCTTATGGCTGCAGGGCAGAGAGTAGCTTGATGAAAAGGTGCCCATTGTAACAGCTGTGGCTCCTCAGTCTCAGATGCTAATATATGCATATTATTAGTAGTATTGGATAGAAAACACTCTAAAGTTTCAAAACTGTCAAAATATTGTCTGTGAGTATAACAGAACTGATATTGAAGATACCCTTGAGGAAAATCAAACCAGGAAGTGGCTTCTATTTTGAAGAAACCCATGTTCCATAGCCTCCTTTGCTCCATTTAAAGGATATCAAAAGATTCATTTTCCTATTGCTTCTCAAGGTGTCAACACAGTATTCAGACATAGTTTCAGGCTTTTATTTTGAAAATGAGCCAGAACGATAACACGTCAAGTGTTCACGTTTTGCTCGCAACAGAGTTTGGGCAGCCATTGCCGTTCCCTCTCCTACTGAACAAGACCGTTGCGGTTGATATATTATCGATTATATATTTAAAAACAACCTGAGGATTGATTATAAAAACGTTTGACATGTTTCTGTGGACATTACGGAAACTATTTGGAATTTGTCTGCGTTGTCGTGACTGGGCTCTTTCCTGTGGATTTCTGAACATAACGCGACAAACAAACAGAGGTGTTTTTGGATATAAAAATAATCTTTATGGAACAAAGTAACATTTATTGTGTAACTGGGAGTCTAATTTGTGTGTCTTGTGTGTCTTAACTTTTAATCGCAGTGCTTAAAGCATCAGCAAGGTCAGTAGCCTACATATAGCTGATTTTATTCAAACATAGGTGTGTCTATATATGGAAAAATACACGTTTAAAAATGTTGACCAATCGTTTGGTTGAAAGAACAGCCGACTCAGTCGACAAAGATTTATTTTAGTCGACAGCCCTCAGAGTGAGTGAATGATTAGACCGGGAGAGAGAGAGAGAGTACGTTCACATGTGTATGCTATAGCAGGATTTGGGCCATGCACCAAGGGATGGGGTTTGGGGAACATGCTTGGCAACCCCTCCCAAGACTGCCTCTATTCTATTCCCAGTGCCTGGGAACTGAGAGCTGGGCAGATTTAAGATGGCTGCAGTGCCGTGTCCATTCAGTGTCCCACACTAACGAGAGTCCCTAACGACAGTCACTAATGACACAGTCCCTAACGAGCAGTCATGCCAGAGGGGGCGATCAAAACAGGACGCCCTGCTGAGTTTAACAGGGGGCTTATGCCCCCAACAAGGACACACTGGTCTAAATAGATATGGAGTAGAGAGAGAGAGGGAGGGAAAGACAGTGTTTCCACAAGGACAGTACATAGAGTAGCCGGCCAAATCGGAGAAGTAGTTCAAATGTATTTGCAGAAAGAGGTGGCAGCTCCCCGCACCAGGCTTCCTGTGCGTGTCCTCGGTCCAGTACAACCAGTTCCAGCACCACGCACCAGGCCTTCAGTGCGTCCCGCCTGTTCAGCGCAGCCAGAGCCTTCCTCCTCTACAGCGCTGCCGGAGCCTCCCGCCTGTTTAGCGCAGCCAGAGCCTTTCTCCTCTCCTGCGCTGCCGGAGTCTCCCGACTGTTCATCGCTGCCAGAGCCTTCCTCCTCTACAGCGCTGCTGGAGTCTCCTGCCTGTTCAGCGCAGCCAGAGCTGTCAGCCTGCATGGAGCAGCCAGAGCTGTCAGTCTGCATGGAGCAGCCAGAGCTGTCAGCCTGCATGGAGCAGCCAGAGCTGTCAGCCTGCATGGAGCAGCCAGAGCTGTCAGCCTGCATGGAGCAGCCAGAGCTGCCAGTTTGCAAGGAGCAGCCAGAGCTGCCAGTCTGCATAGAGCTGCCAGTCTGCATGGAGCAGCCAGAGCTGCCAGTCTGCATGGAGCAGCCAGAGCTGTCAGCCTGCATGGAGCAGCCAGAGCTGCCAGTTTGCATGGAGCAGCCAGATCTGCCAGTCAATCAGACTCTTCCAGATCTGCTAGTCAACCAGACTCTTCCAGATCTGCCAGTCAACCAGACTCTTCCAGATCCGCCAGTCAACCAGACTCTTCCAGATCCGCCAGCCAGCCAGGATCTGCCGAGCAACTACTTGCCTGAGCTTCCTCAGTGCTGAGCTTCCTCTCAGTGCTGAGCTTCCTCTCAGTGCTGGGCTTCCTTAGTGTTGAGCTTCCCCCTTAGTGTTGAGCTTCCCCTCTATGCTGAGCAACCCCTCAGTCCGAGCTTCCCCAGTCCCGAGCTTCCCCTCAGTCCCGAGCTTCCCCTCAGTCCAGTGGGGTCCTTGGTGAGGGTTATTAGGCCTAGGTCGGCGGCGAGGTTGTCAATCAAAGGACGCGTTACAGGGGGACTAAGACTTGGTTGGAATGTGGGGTCACGTCCCGAGCCGGGAGCCGCCACCATGGACAGACGCCCACCGGACCCTCCCTATGGTTTTGATGTGCGTCCGGGAGTCCGCACCTTAGGGGGTTCTGTCACGCCTTGGTCTTAGTAT
>NW_027032788.1:0-5252 GCF_034236695.1 Oncorhynchus nerka | reverse complement strand
GGAGGAGAGGAGAGAGGCTGAGGGAGTGGCTAGAGAGAGAGGAGGGTTGAGAAGTGGTAGAGAGAAGAGGAGGGTTGAGGAATGGAGGAGAGGAGAGGAGGGTTGAGGAGATAGGAGAGAGAGAGGGCTGAGGAGTGGCGGAGAGAAGGAGAGAGGGTTGAGGAGTGGAGGAGAGGAGAGAAGGGTTGAGGAAGTGGAGGAGAGAGGAGAGAGAGAGGGTTTAGGAATGGAGGAGAGGAGAGGAGAGAAGGTTGAGGAGGCGGAGAGGAGAGTGAGATGGATTGAGGTGGATGAGAGAGAGAGAAGGGTTGATGGATGGCAGGAGGAGAGAGAGAGGGTTAAGGAGTGGCGGAGGGAGAGGAGGTTGAGGAGTGATGAGAGGAGAGAAGGTTGAGGAGGGCGGAGAGGAGAGGAGGGTAGAGGAGGGCGAAGAGAGGAGGAGATTGAGGAATGGAGGAGAGGAGAGAAGGGTTGAGGAGCGGCGAGAGAAGGATAGAGGAGTGGACGGAGAGGAGAGAAGAGGTTTGAGGAATGGCGGAGAGGAGAGGAGGGTTGAGGAGTCGAGGAGATGCAGAGAGAAGAGAGAGGGTTAGAGGAATGGAGGAGGAGAGAGGTGAGGAGATGGAGGGAGAGAAGGGGTTGAGGAGTGGCGGAGAGGAGAGAAGGGTTGAGGAGTGGTGGAGAGGAGAGAAGAGGTTGAGGGAGTGAGGAGAGGAGAGGAGGGTTGAGGAATGGAGGAGAGGAGAGGAGGGTTGAGGAATGGAGAGAGGAGAGAAGGGAGAGGAGGGTTGAGGAGAGGAGAGAAGGTTGAGGAAGGAGGAGGAGAGAGAGAAGGGTTGAGGAGTGGCGGAGAGAAGAGGAGGGTTGAGGAGTGGCGGAGAGGAGAGAAGGGTTGAGGAGTGGAGGAGAGAAGAGGAGGGTTGAGGAGTGGCGGAGAGGAGAGAAGGGTTGAGGAGTGGCAGGAGGAGAGAGAGGGTTGAGGAGGGTGAGGAGAGGGAGAGGAGAGTGCAGAGGAGAGAGTGGGCGGAGAGGAGAGGAGGGTTGAGGAATGGAGGAGAGGAGAGAAGGGTTGAGGAATGGCGGAGAGAGAGAGGAGGGTTGAGGAGATGGAGGAGAGGAGAGAAGGGTTGAGGAGTGGCGGAGGAGGAGAGGAGGGTTGGAGGAGTGGAGGAGAGGAGAGAGAGGGTTGAGGAGTGGAGGAGAGGAGAGGAAGGGTTGAGGAATGGAGGAGAGGAGAGAAGGGTTGAGGAGGACGGAGAGGAGAGGAGGGTTGAGGAGTGGCGAAGAGGAGATGGAGAGGAGGGTGTGAGGAATGGAGGAGAGGAGAGAAGGGTTGAGGAATGGCGGAGAGAGAGAGAGGAGGGTTGAGGAGATGATGGAGAGGAGAGGAGGGTTGAGGAATGGAGGAGAGGAGAGAAGGGTTGAGAGAGTGAGCGGAGAGGAGAGAGAGGGTTGAGGGGTGGTGGAGAGGAGAGGAGAGAAGGAGGATGATGAGAGAAGCTGGAGGAGAGAGGAGAGAGAGAAGGGTTTAGGAATGGCGAGAGGAGAGGAGGGTTGAGGAAGGAGGAGAGGAGAGGAGGGTTGAGGAGTGGAGGAGAGGAGAGAAGGGTTGAGGAGTGGCTGAGAGGAGAGGAGGGTTGAGGAGGATGGAGAGAAGAGGAGGGTTGAGGAGTGGCGGAGAGGAGAGGGAAGGGTTGAGGAGTGGCGAGAGAGGAGAGGAGGGTTGAGGAGTGGCAGGAGAGGAGAGAAGGGTTGAGGAGTGACGGAGAGTGAGAAGAGAGAGGGTTGAGGAGTGGCTGAGAGGAGAGAAGGGTTGAGGAGTGAGCGGAGAGGAGAGGAGAGAAGGGTTTAGGAGTGGCGGAAGAGAGAGTAGAGGAGCGAGAGTAGAGGAGCTGAGAGTGAGGATGAGGAGAGAAGGGTTGAGGAGTGGCGGAGAGAGGAGGTTGAGGAGTGGCTAGGAATGAGGAGAGGAGAGAATGGTTAGGAATGGTAGGAGAGGAGAGAGGAGGGTTGAGGAATGGCAGAGAGGAGAGGAGGGTTGAGGAATGGAGGAGAGGAGAGAAGGGTTGAGGGGTGGCGGAGAGGAGAGAAGGGTTGAAGGGTGGCGGAGAGGAGAGAAGGGTTGAGGAGTGGTGGAGAGAAGAGGAGGCTTGAGGAGTGGCGGAGAGGAGAGAAGGGTTGAGGAGGATGAGGAGAGAGAGAGGGAGGAGAGGAGGGCTGAGGAGAGGAGAGAGGAGGGTTGAGGAGTGGCGGAGAGGAGAGAAGGGTTGAGGAGTGGCGGAGAGGAGAGGAGGGTTGAGGAATGGAGGAGAGGAGAGAAGGGTTGAGGAGCGGCGGAGAGGAGAGGAGGGTTGAGGAGTGGCGGAGAGGAGAGGAGAGAAGGGTATAGGAATGGAGGAGAGGAGAGAAGGGTTTAGGAATGGCGGAGAGGAGAGGAGAGGAGGGTTGAGGAATGGCGGAGAGGAGAGGAGGTTGAGGAGTGGTGAGAGAAGAGGAGGGTTGAGGAATGGGAGAGAGAGAAGGGTTGAGGAGTGGCGGAGAGGAGAGGAGGGTTGAGGAGTGGAGGAGAGGAGAGAAGGGTTGAGGAGTGGCGGAGAGAGAGAGGAGGGCTGAGGAATGGATGGAGAGGAGAGAGAGGGTTGAGGAATGCGGAGAGAGAGGAGAGGAGGGTGAGGAATGGCGGAGGAGAGGAGGGTTGGAGGAGTGGAGGAGAGAGAGGAGGAGAGTTGAGGAGGAGGCAGGAGAGGAGAGAGAGGGTTGAGGAGTGGAAGAGGAGGAGAGAAGGGTTGAGGAATGGAGGAGAGGAGAGGAGGGGATGAGGAGGAAGCGGAGAGGAGAGGAGTGGTTGAGGAGTGGTAGGAGAGGAGAGAGAAGGGTTGAGGAATGATGGAGAGAGAGTGAGAGGAGGGTTGAGGGAGATGGCGGAGAGGAGAGGGAGGGTTGAGGAATGGAGGAGAGGGAGAGAAGGGTTGAGGAGGACGGAGAGGAGAGGAGGGTTGAGGAGTGGCGAAGAGAGAGGAGGGTTGAGGAGTGGCAGGAGAGGAGAGAAGGGTTGAGGAGTGGCGAGGAGAGGAGAGATGGGAAGGAGGAGGGCGAGGAGAGAAGGGGAGGAAGTTGAGTGAGAGGAGAGAAGGGTTGAGGAGTGATGAGAGAGAGAGAAGGGTTGAGGAGTGGAGGAGAGAGAGAGGAGGGTTGAGGAGTGCGGGAGAGAGAAGAGGAGGGCTGAGAAGGAGTGCGGAGAGAGAGGAGGGTTGAGGAGTGGTGGAGAGAGAGAGGTAGGGTTGAGGAGTGGAGTGAAGAGGAGAGGAGGGTTGTAGGAATGGAGGGGAGAGGAGAGAAGGGTTTAGGGAAATGGCTGGAGAGGAGAGGAGAGAAGGGTTGAGGAGTGGCAGTGAGAGGAGAGGAGGGTTGAGGAGTGGAGAGGGAGGAGAGAGATGAGAGTTGAGGAATGGCGGTGAGGAGTAGGAAGAGTGAGGAGTAGTGGAGGAGAGGAGAAGGATGAGATGGCGGAGAGAGAGAGGGTTGAGGAGGGAGGAGAGGAGAGAGGGTTGAGGAATGGAGGAGAGTGAGAGAGGAGGGTTGAGGAGTGGCGTGAGAGGAGAGAAGGTTGAGGAGTGGCGAGAGAGGAGAGAGGGTCGAGGAATGGAGGAGAGGAGAGAGAGGATTGAGGAGTGGCAGGAGAGGAGAGGAGCGGTATGAGAGAGATGGCGAGAGAGAGAGTATAGGGTATGAGAAGGATGGCAGGAGAGCATGAGGAGAGAAGGTTGAGGAATGGAGGAGAGGAGAGGAGGGTTTAGGAATGGCGGAGAGGAGAGGAGAGAAGGGTTTGAGGAGTGGATAGGAGGAGAGGAGAGGAGGGTTGAGGAATGGAGGAGAGAGAGAGGAAGGGTTGAGGAGAGGAAGTAGGAGGTTGAGGAGTGGCGGAGAGGAGAGGAGGGGTTGAGGAGTGGCGGAGAGGAAGGAGGGTTGAGGAGGATGAGGAGAGGAGAGAGAAGGGTTGAGGAGTGGCGGAGAGGAGGAGAAGGGTTGAGGAGTGGCGAAGAGGAGAGAGGAGGGTTGAGGAATGGAGGAGAGGAGAGAAGGGTTTAGGAATGGCGGAGAGGAAAGAAGGGTTGAGGAGTGGCGGAGAGGAGAGGAGGGTTGAGGAGTGGCGAAGAGGAGAGGAGGGTTGAGGAATGGAGGAGAGGAGAGAAGGGTTGAGGAGTGGCGGAGAGGAGAGGAGGGTTGAGGAGTGGCGGAGAGGAGAGGAGAGAAGGGGTATGAGGAATGGAGGAGAGGAGAGGAGGGAAGTGCAGAGAGGAGGCGAGAGGATGAGAAGGGAGAGGAGGGAGGGGAGGAGTGGCGGAGAGGAGAGAAGGGTTGAGGAGTGGCGGAGAGGAGAGGAGGGTTGAGGAATGGATGGAGAGGAGAGAAGGGTTGAGGGAGCGGAGAGGAGAGAGAGAGAAGGGTTGGAGAGAGGAGGAGAGGAGAGTGAGGGATGAGAGGAGAGGAGAGAAGAGGCAGAGGAATGGAGGAGAGGAGAGAGGAGGGTTTGAGGAGCGGCGGAGAGGAGAGGAGGGTTGAGGAGTGGAGGAGAGGAGAGAAGGGTTGAGGGATGGAGGAGAGGAGAGAAGGGTTGAAGGAATGGTGAGAGGGAGAGGAGAGAAGGGTTGAGGAGTGGCGGAGAGGAGAGAGAGGTTGAGGAGTGGCGGAGAGAGAGAGGAGGGTTGAGGAATGGAGGAGAGGAAGAGAAGG
Source organism: Oncorhynchus nerka (assembly GCF_034236695.1). Lineage (NCBI taxonomy): Eukaryota > Metazoa > Chordata > Actinopteri > Salmoniformes > Salmonidae > Oncorhynchus > Oncorhynchus nerka. The sequence continues at coordinate 518 of NW_027032788.1, read as the reverse complement.
GTTGAGGAGGCGCGGAGAGGAGAGAAGGGTTGAGGGGTGGCGGAGAGGAGAGGAGGGTTGAGAGAGTGAAGTAGAGGAGAGAGAGGGTTGAGGAGTGGCGGAGAGGAGAGGAGGGTTGAGGATGGCGGAGAGGAGAGGAGGGTTGAGAATGCTTTGAGAGGAGAGGAGGTTGAGACGCGGCGGAGAGGAGAAGGGGTTGAGGAGTGGCGGAGGAGGAGAGAAGGGTTGAGGAATGGAGGAGAGGAGAGGAGAGGGAGGGCGAAGAGAATGTCGAGGAGAGGAGAGAAGGAGGGTTGAGGAATGGAGGAGAGTAGAGTAGAAGAGGGTTGAGGTGACGGCGGAGAGGAGAGGAGGGTTGAAGGGATGGCGAGGAGAGGAGAGAAGGGGTTGAGGGTGGCGGAGAGGAGAGGAGGCTTGAGGAGTGGAGGAGAGGGAGAGAAGGGTATTGGAGGAGGGCGGAGAGGGAGGAGGAGAGGTTGGAGGAATGGAGGGAGAGGGAGAGAAGGGTGGGTTGAGGA
>NW_027032787.1:0-5247 GCF_034236695.1 Oncorhynchus nerka | reverse complement strand
AAATTAACCTACCATTAAAATTATAGACTGGTCATTTCTTTGTCAGTGGGCAAACGTACAAAATCAGCAAGGGATCAAATACATTTTTCCCTCACTGTATACAGGCTTTGGTAAATAAAAAACTGAAATATAATACTCTGAACACATATCAAGCTGAGGGCCATCACTAAATCAAAACAGCGTTATACGAGCTTGGAGAGAAAGCACACAAAGTATTGGCAACTGAAAGCAGAGGAAAGTAAGAGACCATTAATGCTATAGAAACTCTTACTAAGGGATATCTTTCGACCCTACTGAAATTAATGATACTTTAAGAAATATTAGAAGACCTCTACACTTCCCAATCAAGCTATGATCTATCAGAGATCGACTCTTTGCTCTTCTCTCTCAACCTCTCATGCCTGTCAGAGGAAGACAGAGAGTGCCTGAGTAGACAGTTGAGGCCATTAAATCCTTACCTTCTAAAAAATCTCCTGGAGGATGGCTTCCTCCAGAGTTCTATAAAGAATTTAGGAGCTGTTGATACTTAAAAATCGGGAGGACAACTGCTTTCCAGAGTGTCTCTCAAGCAGTGATTACAATAATCCACAAAGAAAGGGGAAAAACTCGCCAGCAAAATTGGCACCTCCTACAGACCAATCTCTCTCCTTAACACAGATTGTAAACTGGTCACCAAGATGCTATACCTTTATTTAACCAGGTAAGCAAGTTGAGAACAAGTTCTCATTTACAATTGCGACCTGGCCAAGATAAAGCAAAGCAGTTCGACACATACAACGACACAGAGTTACACATGGAGTAAAACAAACATACAGTCAATAATACAGTAAAAAAAAACAAGTCTATATACAATGTGAGCAAATTAGGTGAGAATGGATAAAGGCAAAAATACCATGGCAAGGTGCTAAATAATAACATAGCAAGCAAAACACTGGAACGAGTATTGCAATGGAAGAATGTGCAAAGTAGAAATAAAAATAATGGGGTGCAAAGGAGCAAAATAAATAAATAAATTAAATACAGTTAGGAAAGAGGTAGTTGTTTGGGTAAACTTCAGTATAGGTGGGCTATGTACAGGTGCAGTAATCTGTAAGATGCTCTGACAGTTGGTGTTTAAAGCTAGTGAGGAGATAAGTGTTTCCAATTTAAGAGATTTTTGTAGTTGCCTCCAGTCATTGGCAGCAGAGACTGGAAGGAGAGGCGGCCAAAGAAAGAATTGGTTTTGGGGGTGACTAGAGAGATATACCTGCTGGAGCTTGTGCCACAGGTGAGATGCTATGGGTGACCAGCGAGCTGAGATAAGGGGGACTTTACCTAGCAGGGTCTGTAGATGACATGGAGCCAGTGGGTTTGGCGACGAGTATGAAGCGAGGGCCAGCCAACGAGAGCGTACAGGCCAATGGTGGGTAGTATATGGGGCTTTGGGTGACAAAACGGATAGCACTGTGATAGACTGCATCCAATTTGTTGAGTAGGGTATTGGGAGGCTATTTTGTAATGACATCGCCAAAGTCGAGGATTGGTAGGATGGTCAATTTTATAAGGGTATGTTTGGCAGCATGAGTGAAGGGATGCTTTGTTGCGAAATAGGAAGCCAATTCTAGATTTAACTTTGGATTGAGATGTTTGATATGGGTCTGAAGGAGAGTTTACAGTCTAACCAGACACCAAGTATTTGTAGTTGTCCACGTATTCTAAGTCAGAGCCGTCCAGAGTAGTGATGTTGGACAGGCGGGCAGGGTGCAGGTAGCGATCGGTTGAAGAGCATGCATTTAGTTTTACTTGTATTTAAGAGCAATTGGAGGCCACGGAAGGAGAGTTGTATGGCATTGAAGCTTGCCTGGAGGGTTGTTAACACAGTGTCCAAAGAAGGCCGGAAGTATACAGGATGGTGTCGTCATGAGAGGTGGATCAGAGACTCACCAGCAGCAAGAGCAACATCATTGATGTATACAGAGAAGAGAGTCGGTCCAAGAATTGAACCCTGTGGCACCCCATAGAGACTGCCAGAGGTCCGGACAGCAGACCCTCCGATTTGACACACTGAACTCTATCAGAGAGGTAGCTGGTGAACCAGGCGAGGCAATCATTTGAGAAACCAAGGCTGTCGAGTCTGCCGATAAGATGTGGTGGTTGACAGAGTCGAAAGCCTTGGCCAGATCAATGAATACGAAGGCACAGTAATGTTTCTTATCGATGGCGGTTAAGATATCGTTTAGGACCTTTGAGCGTGGGCTGAGGTGCACCCATGACCAGCTCTGAAACCAGATTGCATAGCAGAGAAGGTATGGTGAGATTCAAATGGTCGGTAATCTGTTTGTTGACTTGAGCTCAAGACCTTAAAAGGCATGGTAGGATAGATATAGGTCTGTAGCAGTTTGGGTCAAGAGTGTCCCCTGAAGAGGGGGGATGACCGCAGCTGCTTCCAACTTGGGGAATCTCAGATGACAAGAAAGAGAGGTTGAACAGGCTAGTAATAGGGGTGGCAACACCGCAGATACTTTTAGAAAGAAAGGGTCCAGATTGTCTAGCCCGGCTGATTTGTAGGGGTCCAGATTTTTCAGCTCTTTCAGAACTTCAGCTGAATGGATTTGGGAGAAGGAGAAATGGGGAAGGCTTGGGCGAGCTGCTGCTGGGGGTGCAGTGCTGCTGACCTGGGCAGGAGTTGCCAGGTGGAAAGCATGGCCAGTCAGAGAAAATGCTTATTGAAATTCTCAATTATGGTGGATTTATCAGTGGTGACAGTGTTTCCTATCTTCAGTGCAGTGGGCAGCTGGGAGGAGGTGTTCTTATTCTCCATGGACTTTACAGTGTCCCAGAACTTTTAGAGTTAGTGTTGCAGGAAGCAAATTTCTGCTTGAAAAAGCTAGCCTTGGCTTTTCTAACTGCCTGTGTATAACGGTTTCTAGCTTCCCTGAACAGCTGCATATCACGGGGCTGTTCGATGCTAATGCAGAACGCCATAGGATGTTTTTGTGTTGGTTAAGGGCAGTCAGGTCTGGGGAGAACCAAGGGCTATATCTGTTCCTGGTTCTAATTTTCTTGAATGGGGCATGTTTATTTAAGATTGTTAGGAAGGCATTTTTAAAAATATCCAGGCATCCTCTACTGACGGGATGAGATCAATATCCTTCCAGGACACCCCGGCCAGGTCGATTAGAAAGGCCTGCTCGCTGAAGTGTTTCAGGGAGCGTTTTACAGTGATGAGTGGAGGTCGCTTGACCGCTGACCCATTACGGATGCAGGCAATGAGGCAGTGATCGCTGAGATCTTGGTTGAAGACAGCAGAGGTGTATTTAGAGGGGAAGTTGGTTAGGATGATATCTATGAGGGTGCCCGTGTTTAAGGCTTTGGGGGGGTACCTGGTAGGTTCATTGATAATTTGTGTGAGATTGAGGGCATCAAGTTTAGATTGTAGGATGGCTGGGGTGTTAAGCATGTTCCAGTTTAGGTCGCCTAGCAGCACGAGCTCTGAAGATAGATGGGGGCAATCAGTTCACATATGGTGTCCAGAGCACAGCTGGGAGCAGAGGGTGGTCTATAGCAGGCGGCAACGGTGAGAGACTTGTTTTTAGAGAGGTGGATTTTTAAAAGTAGAAGTTCAAATTGTTTGGGTACAGACCTGGATAGTAGGACAGAACTCTGCAGGCTATCTTTGCAGTAGATTGCAACACCGCCCCCTTTAGCAGTTCTATCTTGTCTGAAAATGTTGTAGTTTGGAATTAAAATTTCTGAATTTTTGGTGGTCTTCCTAAGCTGTGGATTCAGACAATAGCTAGAACATCCGGGTTGGCAGAGTGTGCCAAAGCAGTGAAAAGAACAAACTTAGGGAGGAGGCTTTAATGTTAACATGCATGAAACCAAGGCTATTACGGTTACAGAAGTCATCAAAAGAGAGCCTGGGGAATAGGAGTGGAGCTAGGCACTGCAGGGCCTGGATTCAATTCTCATCGCCAGAGGAACATAGGAGAAGAATAAGGGTACGGCTAAAAGCAATAAGAATTGGTCGTCTAGAACGTCTGAACAGAGAGTAAAAGGAGGTTTCTAAGGATAAAATAGCACGGGTTGCATAAATGTACAGACAAAGGTATGGTAGATGAGTACAGTGGGAGGTAAACCTAGGTATTGAGTGATGAAGAGAGAGATATTGTCTCTAGAAACATTGAAACCAGGAGATGTCATTGCATGTGTGGGTGGTGGAAATAAATTAAGTTGGATATTGCATAGTGAGCAGGACTAGAGGCTCTGCAGTGAAATAAGCCAATAAACACTAACCAGAACAGCAATGGACAAGACATATTGACATTATGAGAGGCATCCTTAGTCGAGTGATCAAAAGGAACCAGGGAGTGGAGAGGTTGGTTTGGGGGTCACTACATTTAGACAGCCAGACATCGGTAGCAAGCTAGCATAGGATGGAGGTCTGTTGTTAGCCACCTCTTGCGTTCCGTCAGTAGATTAGTGGAGTTCCGTGTTGTAGAGGGGATTAGTCCAAATCACACAACAACAAAAAAAATAAAAACAATAGATATAGTTATAGAGGCCCAAGAAGAAACATGTTAATAATAAAAATAAATAAATTGTCCGATTGTCTATTCTGAGAGCATCCGGTAAGACAGCTAACGGTTAGCAGGCCGCAGATGGGCATTCAGGTAACGTCAGCGACGGAGGAGCCAGCCGGATTCCCTTCGGGTAGATAACGCCGGGGCAGTCCAGTGCTGGGTGAGGGCCCGGAGGGCTCCGCAAGGCAGTAAAACGGGTCCGATAGGTGACTGCAGCCCAGGAGTGATTGACGGAGCTCAGGAGTGGTTGACGGAGTTTCCGCTAGGCTCCGGAGTAATTGATGTTTGCCCTGAATCGATTTAAAGCAGATAGACACACGGATAACGCAGCCAGCTAGCTGTGAGATCCGGGAGTGAATGTCCAGAGAGCAGTTGAAATCCAGGGACATGGAGAGAGAAAAAAATCAGTCCCGGTATGTTCCGTTCGAGCAGCTGCCGGTACAAAACTGGCGATAGATTTTCGAGTTAAAGGATAGCTAATGACCACAAACCGTGGTTAGCTGAATACAGGCAGTTTGCCAGTAAAGAAGCTAACTGGCTTCTGATTGGCTTCTGGCTAGCTTCTTGGAGGATTGCAGATTTGATTGCAGATTTGAGGTAAATAATACGTATTTATACATATCAATTGGTGAGGCAGGTTGCAGGAGAGTGTATTGAAGATGAGTTGATGGAAAATAAAAATAAA
>NW_027032786.1:0-5247 GCF_034236695.1 Oncorhynchus nerka | reverse complement strand
TACACACAACCAGTAGGTCACATGTCAGTACATACACACAACTAGTAGGTCACATGTCAGGGCCATTACACACCACCAGTAGGTCACATGTCAGTACATACACAATTCACCAGCAGGCTCACATACTCAGTACATACACACCACCAGTAGGCTTACATGTCAGTACATACACACCACCAGTAGGTCACATGTCAGTACATACACACAACTAGTAGGTCACATGTCAGCATATTACACACCACTCACAGTAGGTCACATGTCAGTACGTACACAACCAGTAGGTCACATGTCAGTACGTCACATGTCAGTCACATTCACACCACCAGTAGGTCACATGTCAGTACATACACGTACACACAACCAGTAGGTCACATGTCAGTACATACACACCACCAGTAGGTCACATGTAGTACATACACACAACCAGAGTAGGTCACATGTCAGTACCAGGGTTGGAGCAGGTCAGTACGCATGTCAGTACGTATGTCAGTACCAGGGTCACAGGTCATAGTACATAAACAACAGTAGGTCACATGTCAGTCAGTACACACAACTGTAGGTCACATATCAGTACGTACACACAACAGTAGGTCACATGTCAGTACCAGGGTCATGTCAGTACATACACACCACCAGTAGGTCACATGTCAGTACGCCACACCACCAGTAGGTCACATGTCAGTACCAGGGGTTGAGCAGGTCAGCCAGTAGCAGGTCAGTACAGGGTTGAGCACACATTACAAACAGTAGGTCACATGAGCGACTCAGTACATACACACAACTAGTAGGTCACATGTCAGTACGTACACACAACCAGGGTCACATGTCAGTACGTACACACAACCAGTAGGTCACATGTCAGTACCAGGGTTGGAGCAGGTCAGTACGTACACACCACCAGTACAACCAGTAGGTCACATGTCAGTACACCACCAGTAGGTCACATGTCAGTACGTACACACAACCAGTAGGTCAGACAGGTCAGTACCACACACACCAGTAGGTCACATGTCAGTACCAGGGTACAGGTCACAACAGTAGGTCACATGTCAGTACCAGGGTCAGCAGGTCAGTACATACACACAACCAGTAGGTCACATGTCAGTACCAGGTTGAGCAGGCAAGACACAATTTACAGTAGCACATTCAGTAACATACACACAACTTTTTGTAGGTCACATGTCAGTACATACACACAACTAGTAGGTCACATGTCAGTACATACACACCACCAGTAGGTCACATGTCAGTACATACACACAACTAGTAGGTCACATGTCAGTACATACACACCACCAGTAGGTCACATGTCAGTACATACACACACCAGTAGGTCACATGTCAGTACATACACACCACCAGTAGGTCACATGTCAGTACATACACACAACCAGTAGGTCACATGTCAGTACATACACACAACCAGTAGGTCACATGTCAGTACATACACACCACCAGTAGGTCACATGTCAGTACGTACACACAACTAGTAGGTCACATGTCAGTACATAGGTCACATGTCAGTACATACACACAACCAGTAGGTCACATGTCAGTACATTGACACACAACCAGTAGGTCACATGTCATGATTACATACACACCACCAGTAGGTCACATGTCACACATACACACCACCAGTAGGTCACATGTCAGTACGTAGACACACAGGGTAGGTCAGCATGTCAGTACCTCCCAGGCTGGGGAGCTAGGGGTACAACAACAGTAGGTCACATGTCAGTACCAGGTTGGTCAGGTCAGTACGTACAAACAACAGTAGGTCACATGTCAGTACCAGGGTCACATGAGCAGTGAGGTCACATGTCAGTACAACACAACAGTAGGTCACATGTCAGTACGTGCAGTAGGTCACATGTCAGTGTACAGGTAGGTCACATGTCAGTACATACACACAACTAGTAGGTCACATGTCAGTACGTACACACAACCAGTAGGTCACATGTCAGTACCACACAGCATTAGGTCACATGTCAGTACATACACACAACCAGTAGGTCACATGTCAGTACATACACACACACCAGTAGGTCACATGTCAGTACATACACACAACCAGTAGGTCACATGTCAGTACGTACACACAACTAGTAGGTCACATGTCAGTACATACACACAACCAGTAGGTCACATGTCAGTACACACACCACCAGTAGGTCACATGTCAGTACATACACACAACCAGTAGGTCACATGTCAGTACATACAGGGTCAGCAGGTCAGTACGTACACACCACCAGTAGGTCACATGTCAGTACGTACACACAACCAGTAGGTCACATGTCAGTACCACACACAACCAGTAGGTCACATGTCAGCAGGGTCACATGTCAGTACATACACACAACCAGTAGGTCACATGTCAGTACATACACACAACCAGTAGGTCACATGTCAGCAGTAGGTCACATGTCAGTACATACACACAACCAGTAGGTCACATGTCAGTACATACACACCACCAGTAGGTCACATGTCAGTACATACACACAACAGTAGGTCACATGTCAGTACCAGGGTCGAGCAGGTCAGTACGTACAAACAACAGTAGGTCACATGTCAGTACCAGGGTCAGCATGTCAGCACGCATAACACAACAGTAGGTCACATGTCAGTACATACACACAACCAGTAGGTCACATGTCAGTACATACACACAGCTAGTAGGTCACATGTCAGGCTACACACAACTAGTAGGTCACATGTCAGTACATACACACAACTAGTAGGTCACATGTCAGTACATACACACAACCAGTAGGTCACATGTCAGTACATACACACAACCAGTAGGTCACATGTCAGTACATACACACAACCAGTAGGTCACATGTCAGTACATACACACCACTAGTAGGTCACATGTCAGGGTTGAGCAGGTACACACAAACCAGTAGGTCACATGTCAGTACATACACACAACTAGTAGGTCACATGTCAGTACGTACACACACCAGTAGGTCACATGTCAGTACCAGTACACACAGGTCAGTAGGTCAAACATGTCAGTACATCACATGTCAGAACCAGTAGGTCAGCATGTCAGTACATACACACAACCAGTAGGTCACATGTCAGTACATACACACAACCAGTAGGTCACATGTCAGTACGTACACCAGCCAGTAGGTCACATGTCAGTACCAGTAGGTCACATGTCAGTACATACATCACAATTCACTAGTAGGTCACATGTCAGTACCACACACGCAAGTTGGTCACAGGTCAGTACGTACACACAACAGTAGGTCACATGTCAGCAGACACACAGAAAGCTAGTAGGTTGAGCAGGCTGAGGTCACATGTCAGGTCATGGTACATACACACAACTAGTACATCACATGTCAGACGTACAATTTACAACAGTAGGTCACATGTCAGTACATACACACCACCAGTAGGTCACATGTCAGTACATCACACAGGTACCAGTAGGTCACATGTCAGTACGTACACACAACCAGTAGGTCACATGTCAGTACATACACACAGCAGTAGGTCACATGTCAGTACATACACACAACCAGTAGGTCACATGTCAGTACATACACACAACCAGTAGGTCACATGTCAGTACGTACACACAACCAGTAGGTCACATGTTAGTACGTACACACAACCAGTAGGTCACATATCAGTACGTACACACAACCAGTAGGTCACATATCAGTACGTACACACCACCAGTAGGTCACATGTCAGTACATACACACAACCAGTAGGTCACATGTCAGTACGTACACACAACCAGTAGGTCACATGTCAGTACATACACACCACCAGTAGGTCACATGTCAGTACATACACACCACCAGTAGGTCACATGTCAGTACATACACACAACCAGTAGGTCACATGTCAGTACATACACACAACTAGTAGGTCACATGTCAGTACATACACACAACCAGTAGGTCACATGTCAGTACATACACAACCAGTAGGTCACATGTCAGTACATACACACAACCAGTAGGTCACATGTCAGTACATACACACAACCAGTAGGTCACATGTCAGTACATACACACCACCAGTAGGTCACATGTCAGTACATACACACCACTAGTAGGTCACATGTCAGTACCAGGGTTGAGCAGGTCAGTACGTACAAACAACAGTAGGTCACATGTCAGTACGTACACACAACCAGTAGGTCACATGTCAGTACGTACACACAACCAGTAGGTCACATGTCAGTACGTACACACCACCAGTAGGTCACATGTCAGTACGTACACACAACCAGTAGGTCACATGTCAGTACATACACACAACCAGTAGGTCACATGTCAGTACGTACACACAACTAGTAGGTCACATGTCAGTACATACACACCACCAGTAGGTCACATGTCAGTACATACACACAACCAGTAGGTCACATGTCAGTACATACACACCACCAGTAGGTCACATGTCAGTACATACACACCACTAGTAGGTCACATGTCAGTACCAGGGTTGAGCAGGTCAGTACGTACACACAACAGTAGGTCACATGTCAGTACCAGGGTTGAGCAGGTCAGTACGTACACACAACCAGTAGGTCACATGTCAGTACCAGGGTTGAGCAGGTCAGTACGTACAAACAACAGTAGGTCACATGTCAGTACCAGGGTTGAGCAGGCTGAGCGACTTCAGTACATACACACAACAGTAGGTCACATGTCAGTACATACACACCACTAGTAGGTCACATGTCAGTACATACACACCACCAGTAGGTCACATGTCAGTACATACACACAACTAGTAGGTCACATGTCAGTACATACACACAACTAGTAGGTCACATGTCAGTACATACACACCACCAGTAGGTCACATGTCAGTACATACACACCACCAGTAGGTCACATGTCAGTACATACACACCACCAGTAGGTCACATGTCAGTACATACACACCACCAGTAGGTCACATGTCAGTACATACACACAACTAGTAGGTCACATGTCAGTACATACACACCACCAGTAGGTCACATGTCAGTACGTACACACAACTAGTAGGTCACATGTCAGTACATACACACCACCAGTAGGTCACATGTCAGTACATACACACAACCAGTAGGTCACATGTCAGTACATACACACCACCAGTAGGTCACATGTCAGTACATACACACCACTAGTAGGTCACATGTCAGTACATACACACAACCAAGTGAGTCACATGTCAGTACATACACACCAGTAGGTCACATGTCACTTGCGCTATATA
>NW_027032785.1:0-5246 GCF_034236695.1 Oncorhynchus nerka | reverse complement strand
GGACCTTTATTTATTTTTTATTTTATTTTTATTTCACCTTTATTTAACCAGGTAGGCTAGTTGAGAACAAGTTCTCATTTGCAACTGCGACCTGGCCAAGATAAAGCATAGCAGTGTGAACAGACAACACAGAGTTACACATGGAGTAAGCAATTAACAAGTCAATAACACAGTAGAAATAAAATGGGCAGTCTATATACAATGTGTGCAAAAGGCATGAGGAGGTAGGCGAATAATACAATTTTGCAGATTAACACTGGGGTGATAAAGAATCAGATGATACATGCAGGTAGAGATATTGGTGTGCAAAGAGAGCAGAAGAAACAAATAAATAAATAAATAATAAAAAAAAAAACTTGATATAAACAGTATGGGGATAGAGGTAGGTGAAAAATAGGTGGGCTATTTACCAATAGACTATGTACAGCCCTACAGCAATCGGTTAGCTGCTCAGATAGCTGATGTTTACGAAATTAGTGAGGAGATAAAGTCTCAACAGCACGATTTTTGCAGTTCATTTAGATCACAGGCAGCAGAGTACTGGGAACGAAAGCGGCCAAATGAGGTGTTGGCTTAGGGATGATCAGTGAGATGCCCTGTTGAGCGTGTGCCATGGATGGGTGTTGCCATCGTGACTATGAACTGAGATAAGGCGGAGCTTTACCTAGCATGGACTTGTAGATGACCTGGAGCCAGTGGGTCTGGCGACGAATATGTAAGCGAGGGGCCAGCCCGACTAGAGCATACGAAGTCGAGAGTGGTGGGTGGTATAAAGTGCTTGAGCAGACAAAACGGATGGCACTATGATAGACTGCATCCAGTTTTTGAGTAGAGTGTTGAAGCCATTTGTAGATGACATCACAAATCGAGGATCGGTAGGATAGTCAGTTTTACTAGGTGTTTAAGCAGCGTGAGTGAAGGAGGCTTTGTTATGGAATAGAAAGCCGACTCTTGATTTGATTTTCGATTGGAGATGTTTGATGAGTCTGGAAGGAGAGTTTGCAGTCTAGCCAGACACCTAGGTACTTATAGATGTCCACATATTCAAGGTCGGAACCATCCAGGGTGGTGATGCTAGTCGGGGCATGCGGGCAGGCAGCGATCGGTTGAAAGCATGCATTTGGTTTTTTCAGCGTTTAAGAGCAGTTGGAGGCCACGGAAGGAGTGCTGTATGGCATTAGTCGTTTAGGTTAGATAGCACAGTGTCCAATGACGGGCCGAAAAGTATATAGAATGGTGTCGTCTGCGTAGAGGTGGATCAGGGAATCGCCCGCAGCAAGAGCAACATCATTGATATATACAGAGTAGCAAGAGTCGGCCCGAGAATTGAACCCTGTGGCACCCCCATAGAGACTGCCAGAGGACCGGACAGCATGCCCTCCGATTTGACACACTGAACTCTGTCTGCAAAGTAATTGGAACCAGGCAAGGCAGTCATCCGAGAAACCGAGGGCTACTGAGTCTGCCGATAAGAATATGGTGATTGACAGAGTCGAAAGCCTTGGCAAGGTCGATGAAGACGCTGCACAGTACTGTCTTTTATCGATAGCGGTTATGATATCGTTTAGTACCTTGAGCGTGGCTGAGGTGCACCTGAAGGCCAGCTCGGAAACCAGATTGCACAGCGGAGAAGGTACGGTGGGATTCGAGATGGTCAGTGACCTGTTTGTTGACTTGGCTTTCGAGAGACCTTAGATAGGCAGGGCAGGATGGATATAGGTCTATAGCAGTTTGGGTCCAGGGTGTCTCCCTTTGAAGAGGGGGATGACTGCGGCAGTTTCAACTCTTGGGGATCTCAGACGATATGAAAGAGAGGTTGAACAGGCTGGTAATAGGGGTTGCGACAATGGCGGCAGATAGTTTCAGAAATAGGGGTCCAGATTGTCAAGCCCAGCTGATTTGTACGGGTCTAGGTTTTGCAGCTCTTTCAGAACATCTGCTATCTGGATTTGGGTAAAGGAACCTGGAGAGGCTTGGGCGGAGCTGCGGGGGCGGAGCTGTTGGCCGAGGTTGGAGTAGCCAGGCGGGAAGGCATGGCCAGCCCGTTGAGAAGTGCTTATTGAAGCTTTCGATAATGCGTGGATTTATCGGTGGAGACCGTGTTACCTAGCCTCAGTGCAGTGGGCAGCTGGGAGGAGGTAATACTTGTTCTCCATGGACTTCACAGTGTCCCAGAACTTTTGGAGTTGGAGCTACAGAATGCAAACTTCTGCCTGAAGAAGCTGGCCTTAGCTTTCCTGACTGACTGCGTGTATTGGTTCCTGACTTCCCTGAACAGTTGCATATCACGGGGCTATTCGATGCTTATTGCAGTCCGCCACAGGATGTTTTTGTGCTGGTCGAGGGCAGTCAGGTCTGGAGTGAACCCAAGGGCTGTATCTGTTCTTGGTTCTGCATTTTTTGAACGGAGCATGCTTATCTAAAATGGTGAGGAAGTTACTTTTAAAGAATGACCAGGCATCCTCAACTGACGGGATGAGGTCAATGTCCTTCCAGGATACCCGGGCCAGGTCGATTAGAAAGGCCTGCTCACAGAAGTGTTTTAGGGAGCGTTTGACAGTGATGAGGGGTGGTCGTTTGACTGCGGCTCCGTGGCGGATACAGGCAATGAGGCAGTGATCGCTGAGATCCTGGTTGAAGACAGCGGAGGTGTATTTGGAGGCCAGTTGGTCAGGATGACGTCTATGAGGGTGCCCTTGTTTACAGAGTTAAGGTTGTACCTGGTGGGTTCCTTGATGATTTGAGTGAGATTGAGGGCATCTAGCTTACATTGTTGTAGGACTGCCGGGGTGTTAAGCATATCCCAGTTTAGGTCACCTAACAGAACAAACTCTGAAGCTAGATGGGGGCGATCAATTCCACAAAATGGTGTCCAGGGCACAGCTGGGAGCTGAGGGTGGCCGGTAGCAGGCGGCAGCAGTGAGAGACTTATTTCTGGAGGGGTAATTTTCAAAATTAGTAGTTCGAACTGTTTGGGTATGAACCTGGAAAGTATGACATTACTTTGCAGGCTATCTCTACAGTAGACTGCAACTCCGCCCCTTTGGTAGTTCTATCTTGACGGAAGATGTTATAGTTGGGTATGAAATCTCTGAATTTTTGGTGGCCTTCCCTGAGCCAGGATTCAGACACGGCAAGGACATCAGGGTTAGCAGAGTGTGCTAAAGCAGTGAGTAAAACAAACTTAGGGAGGAGGCTTCTGATGTTGACATGCATAAAACCAAGGCTTTTACGATCACAGAAGTCAACAAATGAGGGTACCTGGGGACATGCAGGGCCTGGGTTTACCTCCACATCACCCGCGGAACAGAGAAGGAGTAGTATGAGGGTGCGGCTAAAGGCTATCAAAACTGGTCGCCTAGAGCGTTGGGGGCAGAGGATAAGAGGAGCAGGTTTCTGGGCATGGTAGAATATATTCAGGGCATAATGCACAGACAGGGGTATGGTGGGGTGCGGGTACAGCGGAGGTAAGCCCAGGCACTGGGTGATGATGAGACAGGTTGAATCTCTGGACATGCTGGTTGTAATGGGTGAGGTCACCGCATGTGTGGGAGGTGGGACAAAGGAGGTAACAGGGGTATGCAGAGTGGGTCTAGGGGCTCCATTGTGAACTAAAACAATTATAATCCGCTAGCACAACAAACAGCAGGTAAAATGGCGTTGACTAGGCAACGGGGCCGACAGGTAAGACAAACAAGCAGAAAGGAGTACCGTGATTAATGGACAGTCCAGCGTGCGTCAGCTATGTAGCCAAGAGATCAGTGTCCAGGGGCAGCGGTGGATGGGCAGGGCTGGCGAGTGTTATCCAGGTTTTTTATTTTTATTTTATTTTTAAACTAACAATGACTAACAGCTTGTAGCTAGTTAGCTGAGATTAACGTCTGGAGGTTCTTGAGTGTGTCATAAAAATAAAAATAAGAGTAAAAGTAACAGCGATTCCGTATCACATTGGGTGAGGCAGGTTTCCGGAAGGTATAAACAAATTAAAAATCAAAAGATAGAAAGTAAATGGGGTCAGAGATGATTGGGACGCGGTGGTACAGACGGTTAGCAGGCCTGTGCTAACAAGCTAACAGTTCGTAGGCAGAAGCGCTAGACAAGGTAGCAGTTAGCGGACCGGAGCTTGACAAGCTAGCCGTTAGCAGGCCGAATTAGCAAGCAGGGAGATAGCGAGGGCTAGAGAGTTAACCTTTGGGGACGTCGCGATGGGGTGAGTCTGTTTATTCCTCTTCATGCGGTAGGCTGGAGATACAGCGATTCAGAAAGCTCGCGGGCCTTGGCCAGCAGATGGATCTTTGGCGATGTCGCAGCGGAAAAGCCTGTTGAAACCCCTCGGACGATTATGTCGGCGGACCAGTCGTGATGGATCGGCGGGGCTCCGTGTCGGCAGTAGAGGGTCAGTAGAGGGTCCAGGCCAATTGGCAAATTAGGTATTTTTGGACCTCTTCGGGTAGTCGGGAGATGGGCTTAGCTCGAGGCTAGCTCCAGGCTAACTGGTGCTTGCTCTGGGACAGAGACGTTAGCCAGGAGTAGCCACTCGGATTGCAGCTAGCTATTTACGATGATCCGGTATAAAGCTTCAGAGCTTGCGGTAGGAATCCGGAGATGTGGTAGAGAAAAAGCAGTCTGATATGCTTTGGGTAGATGTCGCGCTGGTGTCCTAGTTAGCGTTGAAGACCGCTAGCAGTGGCTAGCTAGTAGCTAGTTAGCGGCTAGCTTCTGGTGAGGGTTCCGATTCTAAAGCATAGAAAAAGCAGATCCGTACCACATTGGGTGATGCGGGTTGCAGGAGAATATATTCAGCCTGTGGTTGGGAAGTGAGATTAAAATATGTACGAAATATATACGGGAAAAAAGAGGAAAAAAAAAACTATATTTACACTATACAGGACGGGACAAGACAAAACACACGTCCGACTGCTACGCCATCTTGGATAAGAAAAAAAGATCTTAGATCTTCAGTCTAACGCTCTCCCAACTGAGCTATTCCGGCAATTCACTCAACATAATTCTGTGCCACCCTTGACAATTCACATGCATGTGACTCATAATTTGAGACTCAACATGTACATAATAGCCAGTATGGGGATCGAACCCATGACCTTGGCGTTATTAGAACCACACTCTAACCAACTGAGCTAAACGGCCATTTGCTACTTTGCTCAATTGTTGAAATGCACCGAGCATCTGCAAGTGCTGGCACGTCAACAAACAAGTCCACCAACAGCATAGCCTGACAAGACTGG
>NW_027032784.1:0-2500 GCF_034236695.1 Oncorhynchus nerka | reverse complement strand
ATAGAGCCTGATAACATACTACAGCATATAGAGCCTGGTAACAGACTATAGAGCCTGGTAACAGACTACAGTATATAGAGCCTGGTAACAGACTACAGCATATAGAGCCTGGTAACAGACTACAGCATATAGAGCCTGGTAACAGACTACAGTATATAGAGCCTGGTAACAGACTATAGAGCCTGGTAACAGACTATAGAGCCTGGTAACAGACTACAGTATATAGAGCCTGGTAACAGACTACAGCATATAGAGCCTGGTAACAGACTACAGCATATAGAGCCTGGTAACAGACTACAGCATATAGAGCCTGGTAACAGACTACAGCATATAGAGCCTGGTAACAGACTACAGCATATAGAGCCTGGTAACAGACTACAGCATATAGAGCCTGGTAACAGACTACAGCATATGAGCCTGGTAACAGACTACAGCATATAGAGCCTGGTAACAGACTACAGCATATAGAGCCTGGTAACAGACTACAGCATATAGAGCCTGGTAACAGACACAGATATAGAGCCTGGTAACAGACTACAGCATATAGAGCCTGGTAACAGACTACAGCATATAGAGCCTGGTAACAGACTATAGAGCCTGGTAACAGACTACAGCATATGAGCCTGGTAACAGACTACAGCATATAGAGCCTGGTAACAGACTATATAGAGCCTGGTAACAGACTACAGCATATAGAACCTGGTAACAGACTACAGTATATAGAGCCTGGTAACAGACTATAGAGCCTGGTAACAGACTACAGCATATAGTGCATGGTAGCAGACTAGATATAGAGCCTGGTAACAGACATGTATATAGAGCCTGGTAACAGACTACAGCATATAGAGCCTGGTAACAGACTACACCATATAGAGCCTGGTAACAGACTACAGTATATAGAGCCTGGTAATAGACTACAGCATATAGAGCCTGGTAACAGACACAGTATATAGAGCCTGGTAACAGACTACAGCATATAGAGCCCTACAGCATATAGAGCCTGGTAACAGACTACAGCATATAGAGCCTGGTAACAGACTATAGAGCCTGGTAAAGACAGACTAGAGCCTGGTAACAGACTACAGCATATAGAGCCTGGTAACAGACTACAAAGCATGTAGAGCCTGGTAACAGACTACAGCATATAGAGCCTGGTAGCAACAGACTACAGCATATAGAGCCTGGTAACAGACTACAGTATATAGAGCCTGGTAATAGACTACAGCATATAGAGCCTGGTAACAGACTACAGCATATAGAGCCTGGTAACAGACTTCAGTATATAGAACCTGGTAATAGGCTGCAGCATATAGAGCCTGGTAACAGACTACAGCATATAGAGCCTGGAGCAGCAGACTATAGAGCCTGGTAACAGACTATAGAGCCTGGTAACAGACTACAGCATATAGAGCCTGGTAACAGACTACAACATGTGAGAGCCACAGTGAACTACAGCATATAGAGCCTGGTAACAGACTACAGCATATAGAGCCTGGTAACAGACTACAGCATATAGAGCCTGGTAACAGACTATAGAGCCTGGTAACAGACTACAGTATATAGAGCCTGGTAATAGACTACAGCATATAGAGCCTGGTAACAGACTACAGCATATAGAGCCTGGTAACAGACTACAGTATATAGAGCCTGGTAACAGACTACAGCATATAGAGCCTGGTAACAGACTACAGCATATAGAGCCTGGTAACAGACTACAGCATATAGAGCCTGGTAACAGACTACAGCATATAGAGCCTGGTAACAGACTACAGTATATAGAGCCTGGTAACAGACTACAGCATATAGAGCCTGGTAACAGACTACAGCATATAGAGCCTGGTAACAGACTACAGCATATGAGCCTGGTACAGACTACAGTACTATAGAGCCTGGTAACAGACTACAGCATATAGAGCCTGGTAACAGACTACAGCATATAGAGCCTGGTAACAGACTACAGCATATAGAGCCTGGTAACAGACTACAGCATATAGAGCCTGGTAACAGACTACAGCATATAGAGCCTGGTAACAGACTACAGCATATAGAGCCTGGTAACAGACTATAGAGCCTGGTAACAGACTACAGCATATAGAGCCTGGTAACAGACTACAGTATATAGAGCCTGGTAACAGACTATAGAGCCTGGTAACAGACTATAGAGCCTGGTAACAGACTACAGCATATAGAGCCTGGTAACAGACTACAGTATATAGAGCCTGGTAACAGACTATAGAGCCTGGTAACAGACTACAGTTTATGGATTCTGGTAGAGTTAAGAAAATATTTATAAAATAAACTAAAGTAATTATTTTTTATAAAAAGGAACACCATAAAATGGCCAGGTCGCAGTTGCAAATGAGGACTTGTTCTCAACTAGCCTACCTGGTTAAATAAAGGTGTTCTCAACTAGCCTACCTGGTTAAATAAAGGTGTTCTCAACTAGTCTACCTGGTTAAATAAAGGTGTTCTCAACTAGTCTACCTGGTTAAATAAAGGT
>NW_027032783.1:0-5240 GCF_034236695.1 Oncorhynchus nerka | reverse complement strand
CCCTCTCTCTCTCTCTACCCTTCTCCCTCTCTCTACCCTTCTCCCTCTCTCTCTACCCTTCTCCCTCTCTCTCTCTCTACCCTTCTCCTCTCTCTACCCTTCTCCCTCTCTACTCCCTTCTCCCTCTCTACCCTTCTCCCTCTCTCTCTACCCTTCTCCCTCTCTCTCCTTCACATAGGAGTGTCTTTTTCTCGTTGGATTTTCTCTGTGGTTTCTTCTGTTTTTCTTTTCTCTTTTCTATATGGAAGTACTAAGGGTAGGTTCTCTTAATATTAATGGGGGAAGGGACAGGAATAAGAGGACTTGGGTATTAGAAGTAATAAAACAGAAAAGGCTTCATGTAGTTTTTCTACAGGAGACACATAGCGATGAGGAAAGTGAGGTTGACTGGGGTATGTGATGGGAGGGGCAGCATGTACTCAGTCATGGTACTAATTTCAGTGCTGGGGTGGCAATCTTGTTTTCCTCAGGCTTAGGGGTGACTGTGGTATCTACAGCAGAGATTGTCAAGGGACGGGTTTTATTGGTCAAGGTGGATGTTATGGGTTTTTTAAAATATATTTTTTATGTTTATGCTCCTAATGAGGTTACAGAGCGTATTGCTGTATTTGACCAACTAAAGGAAACCTTAAGACAGTGTGATCAAGAGGGGTGTATGGTTTTAGGGAGGGACTGGAACTGTACAGTGGATTTTACTGTTGATCGCACCGCTGAAGAACCTCACCTGCGGTCAGCCACTTGCCTGTCTGGCCTATTAACTGAGTTTGAGCTTTCTGATGTGTATTGGAGAGTAAGGAATGCAAAAGTT
Organism: Oncorhynchus nerka; assembly: GCF_034236695.1. Taxonomy (NCBI): domain Eukaryota; kingdom Metazoa; phylum Chordata; class Actinopteri; order Salmoniformes; family Salmonidae; genus Oncorhynchus; species Oncorhynchus nerka. Next base: position 4,432 of record NW_027032783.1, on the reverse strand, counting down.
AGGCCCCGTACACATGGCTAAAAATTTATGAAGGTCGTGTCAGTGCAGCAAGGTTAGACAGGTTATGTATCCCCAGAGCAATACTGTAGTAGGGTTGGAAAGTGTGACATTACTCCTGTGGGTTATTCTGATCATCATATTGTTACTGTTGATATTCACTTGTCCTGTCCACGAAGGTCATCACCTTACTGATATTTTAATGTTAAATTGTTACATGATGTCATGTTTTGTGACAGATTTTTGTTGTTTTGGGAAGAATGGAGGTTATAAAAGGGAATTTTGAGTCCTTGAGACAATGGTGGGGAGGTTGGGAAGGCCCAAAAACGATGGTTTTGTCAACAGTATACTGCTCTGTCTCAAACTTAATTTAAAGAGACTATCAAGGCCCTTGAACAGGACATCAAATCTATTGAATTGAAGCTGCTCACTCAGAACGACCCTGGACTAGTCATGAACTTACAGGACAAGAGACATGAACTGAGGTCGCTTGCATGAAAGAGTGAAGGGTGCCTGATTAGGTCTCGCTTCGCTTTCCTCAAGGATATGGATGCTCCTAGTGCTTTTTTTTAAACCTAGGACAGTCGACGTTTCAACGTAAACAGATGGTCTGCCTTCGTCTCCTGATGGGAAGGTATTTTATGAATGATATTGAAATGCGTTTCAACATGCCGTGTGGATTTCTACTTGGCCCTCTATAAGGCGGAGGATTGTGACTCTCTGTGTACTGAAATAGCTGTTACATGGTCTTCTCAATTGGGACTCGAGCAGAGTCGCATTGACGCTGACATTACACTGCAGGAGCTGTCCACAGCAGTTATGCAGCTCTCAACAGGCCGAGCTCCTGGCATCGATGGTTAACCATCTGAGTTTTATAGCACTTCTTTGGGGTCTATTGGGGAGGATTTTTATGAAGTGGTGTGTGAATCTTTTCATGAGGGTTCTCTTCCTGTATCCTGTCAACGTGCGGTACTTTCACTGTTGCCAAAAAAGGGGGATTTGGCTCGTAAAAAAATGGAGACCTGTTGCTTTGCTGTGCGCAGAATACAAAATTGTTTCTAAATGTCTCTCAAACAGGTTGAAAGAGTATCTGGGATTGTTGATCCACAAGGACCAGTCCTACTGTGTACCTGATCGCTCTATTGTTGACAATTTGCTTCTGATGAGAGATGTTTTAGACATTTGTAAACTGTCTGATGTAAATGTGGGTTTACTTTTCGTTGGTTCAGGAAGGCTTTTGATCGTGTGGACCACCAGTACTTGTTTAAAACAATGAAAGCCTTTGGGTTTGGGGATGTTTTTCTGTCTTGGGTGAATTTACTGTATGCTGGAGCCTCGTGTATGGTGAAGGTGGGTGGTGGTTTAAGTTGCCCCATCCCTGTCCAAAGGGGCATCAGGCAGGGATGCCCAATTTCAGGGCAGTTATATAGTCTGGCGATTGAACCAATGCTTTGTTTTTTAAGAGCGAAGCTTACTGGTTTCTTTGTGCCAGGTGTAATGAAGGGTCCCACGATAGCACTGTCTGCGTATGCAGATGACATGATAGTTTTTATTACAGGGGGTGAGGATGTTAAGGTTCTCTCAAACACTTTAAAGGTGTATGAGGGGCCTCCTCAGCTAGAGTCAATTGGGGAAAGAGTGAAGCGCTGTGGGCAGGTCAGCTTCAGACGGGGTCCACTCCATGGTTACCAGGGGGGCTTCAGATGTGGTCCACTCCACGGTTACCAGGGGGGCTTCAGATGTGGTCCACTCCACGGTTACCAGGGGGGCTTCAGATGGGGTCCGCTCCACGGTTACCAGGGGGGCTTCAGATGTGGTCCACTCCACGGTTACCAGGGGGGCTTCAGATGTGGTCCACTCCACGGTTACCAGGGGGGCTTCAATTGTGGTCCACTCCACGGTTACCAGGGGGGCTTCAGATGGGGTCCGCTCCACGGTTACCAAGGGGGCTTCAGACTGGGTCCGCTCCACGGTTACCGGGGGGCTTCAGACTGGGTCCGCTCCACGGTTACCAGGGGGGCTTCAGATGGGGTCCGCTCCACGGTTACCAGGGAGGCTTCAGATGGGGTCCGCTCCACGGTTACCAGGGGGGCTTCAGTGGGGCAGAGAAGGAATGAAGACTTTGTTTTTTTTTCTAGGCTCCGATGTCTTTCAGAAAAAGAACTGGGAGGGTGTAGCGGAGAAAGTGTGTGCCAGACTGTCAAGATGGAAATGGGTGTTGCCCCAGCTGTCTTATAGGGGACAGGTCCTGGTAGCTAATAATCTTGCTGCTTCTACCCTGTGGCACAGACTAATGATTTTACAGCCACCAAAGGGTCTGATACAAGAGCTTCAGAGAACCCTTGTCAATTTCTTCTGGTCTGGACAACACTGGATTAAAGCTGCAGCCCTGTACCTGCCACTGCACGAGGGTGGGCAAGGCCTGGTGGACATTTCCTCTAGGATCATGGCTTTCAGGCTCCAAGCAGCCCAGAGATTGTTGTACAGTGGCGGTTCTAGCTGGGTTGAAACAGCCTACATATTGATGAGGAGACTGGGCTGTTTGGGCTTAGACAAGCACCTTTTCCTCTTAAAGCTGGAGGGGGGTGATTTGACTGGCCTGACTCCATTTTATGAGTCTGTTATGCAGGCTTGGAGAGTCTTTGTCAAGTCCCGTAATGCCTCTTTTTCACAACACTGCCATCCAGTCCCGTGTTCTGGGTTCAGCTAGCCTGCGTTCATGCCTGTTAGGCGTGGGGTGTACCAAGCTGGGTTATCTGATGCGGAGCAGGAGCAGATCGTTGGAGGAGCTGGGAGAAAGAGCGGGGATCCGATCATCTCGCCTACTGAGGAAGGTCTTCGATGAGGTCTGCGACTCCTTGCCAGTGCTTCATCTGCAGTATGTGACTGACACTTCCAATTCTGATCGGTGGAAGGAGGGTCTAGATGATGTGTTCCCTGCACTGATTGTTAGTGCTGCGATGGGGGCATTTGAAGAGGAGGTGGGGCGCTGCTTTCCTTCGATACCCCGGAGCTGAGGGAGTTCAGGAGCTGGGGGAGTTCAGGGGCTGGGGAGTTCAAGGAGGTGGGGAGTTCAGGGAGCTGGGGAGTTCAGGAGCGCAGAGTTCAAGGAGCTGGGGAGTTCAAGGAGCTGGGGGTTCAAGGAGCTGGGGGAGTTCAAGAGAGGTGGGAAAGAAGGCCATGTACAGAATATGTGAATATGTAGAGGTGTCCCCATGCCTCTTCCCTGGAAGGAGTAAAATCGACAAGGTGGGCGGATGTGCTTGGTCCAGGTGCCTCTCCAAAAGGCTGTTGGCGATCATTATACAAACTGCCTATTGATAAGAGGACAGCTGACCTCCAATGGAGGATAATACATGGAGCTATAGCCACCAACATGCATCTGGTACACCTGGACCCTACTGTTGGGGAGGGGTGTCCATTCTGCATCTGGTACACTGGACCCTACTGTTGGGGAGGGTGTCCATTCTGCGTCTGGTACACCTGGATCCTACTGTTGGGGAGGGTGTCCATTCTGCATCTGAGTACACCTGGATCCTACCTGTTGGGGAGGGGTGTCCATTCTGCATCTGGTACACCTGGATCCTACTGTTGGGGAGGGGTGTCCATTCTGCATCTGGTACACCTGGATCCTACTGTTGGGGAGGGGTGTCCATTCTGCATCCTGAAGCCACACCTGGATCCTACTGTTGGGGAGGGGTGTCCAATCTGCATCTGGTACACCCTGGACCCCACTGTTAGGGGAGGGTGTGCCATTCTGCATCTGGTACACCTGGACCCTACTGCTTGGAGGAGGGGTTGATCCATTCTGCATCTGGTACACCCTCTGGACCCCTACTGTTGTGGGAGGGGTGTCCGTTCTGCATCTGGTGCACCTATGGGCCCCACTGCTGTGAGGTGTCCATTCTGTGTCTGAGTACACCTGGACCCTACTGTCGAGAGGTGCCCATTTCTCCTGCATCTGGCATCTGGGCCCTGCTGTTGGGAGAGGTGTCCATTCATGCATCTGTACCACCTGGATCCTGCTGACGGGGAGGGGTGTCCACATTCGGCATCAAGTACACCTGGACCCTACTGTTGGGGGGAGGGTGTCCATTCTGCATCTGGTACACCTGGACCCTACTGAAGTGGGAGAGGGGTGTCCATTCTCGCATCTGGTACACCTGGACCCACCACTGTTGGGGGAGGGGTGTCCATTCTGCATCTGGTACACCTGGACCCTACTGTTGCGGGATGGGGTGTCCATTCTGCATCTGGTACACCTGGATCCTACTGTTGGGGAAGGGTGTCCATTCTGCGTCTGGTACACCTGGATCCTACTGTTGGGGAGGGGTGTCCATTCTGCGTCTGGTACACCTGGACCCTACTGTTGGGGAGGGATGTCCATTCTGCATCTGGTACACCTGGACCCTACTGTTGGGGAGGTGTCCATTCT
>NW_027032782.1:0-5239 GCF_034236695.1 Oncorhynchus nerka | reverse complement strand
AGTCCTCTCTCCCAGTGGTGACCAGTCCTCTCTCCCTGTGGTGACCAGTCCTCTCTCTCCCTATGTGATGTTTAGCCCCGGTGGTGACCAGTCCTCTCTCCCCTGTGGTGACCAGTCCTCTCTCCCAGTGGTGACCAGTCCTCGCCCCGGTGGTGACCAGTCCTGCTCTCCCCAGTGGTGACCAGTCCTCTCTCCCCAGTGGTGACCAGTCCTCCTAGTCCTCCTCCCCAGTGGTGACCAGTCCTCTCTCCCCAGTGGTGACCAGTCCTCTCTCCCTATGTGATGTGTAGCCCGGTGGTGACCAGTCCTCTCTCCCCTAGTGGTGACCAGTCCTCTCCCTCTGTGGTGACCAGTCCTCTCTCCTCTGTGGTGACCAGTCCTCTCTCCCCATGTGATGTTTAGCCCGGTGGTACCAGTCCTCTCTCCCCAGTGGTGACCAGTCCTCTCTCCCCAGTGGTGACCAGTCCTCTCTCCCCAGTGGTGACCAGTCCTCTCTCTCCCTATGTGATGTGTAGCCCCGGTGGTGACCAGTCCTCTCTCCCCTGTGGTGACCAGTCCTCTCTCCTCTGTGTTGACCAGTCCTCTCTCCTCTGTGGTGAGCAGTCCTCTCTCTCCCTATGTGATGTTTAGCCCCGGTGGTGACCAGTCCTCTCTCCCCAGTGGTGACCAGTCCTCTCTCTCCCTATGTGATGTGTAGCCCCGGTGGTGACCAGTCCTCTCTCCCCAGTGGTGACCAGTCCTCTCTCCCCTGTGGTGACCAGTCCTCTCTCTCCCTATGTGATGTGTAGCCCCGGTGGTGACCAGTCCTGCTCCCCTGAGGTGACCAGTCCTCTCTCCCCTGTGGTGACCAGTCCTCTCTCCCCAGTGGTGACCAGTCCTCTCTCCCCAGTGGTGACCAGTCCTCTCTCCCCAGTGGTGACCAGTCCTCTCAGTCCTCTCTCCCCAGTGGTGACCAGTCCTCTCTCTCCCTATGTGATGTTTAGCCCCGGTGGTGACCAGTCCTCTCTCCCCTGTGGTGACCAGTCCTCTCTCCCCAGTGGTGACCAGTCCTCTCTCCCCAGTGGTGACCAGTCCTCTTAGTCCTCTCTCCCCAGTGGTGACCAGTCCTCTCTCTCCCTATGTGATGTTTAGCCCCGGTGGTTCCCAGTCCTCTCTCCCCTGTGGTGACCAGTCCTGTCTCCTCTGTGTTGACCAGTCCTCTCTCCCCTGTGGTGACCAGTCCTCTCTCTCCCTATGTGATGTGTAGCCCCGGTGGTGACCAGTCCTCTCTCTCCCTATGTGATGTTTAGCCCCGGTGGTGACCAGTCCTCTCTCCCCTGTGGTGACCAGTCCTCTCTCCCCTGTGGTGACCAGTCCTCTCTCTCCCTATGTGATGTGTAGCCCCGGTGGTGACCAGTCGTCTCCCCCCTTGTGGTGACCAGTCCTCTCTCCCCTGTGGTGACCAGTCCTCTCTCTCCCTATGTGATGTTTCGCCCGGTGGTGACCAGTCCTCTCCCCGGTGGTGACCAGTCCTCTCCCCTGTGGCCGACCAGTCCTCTCTCCCTGTGGTGACCAGTCCTCTCTCTCCCTATGTGATGTGTGTAGCTCCGGTGGTGACAGTCCTCTCTCCCCGTGGTGACCAGTCCTCTCCCCGTGGTGACCAGTCCTCTCTCCCTAGTGGTGACCAGTCCCTCTCTCCCCAGTGGTGACCAGTCCTCTCTCTCCCCATGTGATGTTTAGCCCCAGTGGTGACCAGTCCTCTCTCCCCTGTGGTGACCAGTCCTCTCTCCTCCCTATGTGATCTTAGCCCCTGTGGTGACCAGTCCTCTCCCCTGTGGTGACCAGTCCTCTCTCCCCAGTGGTGAGCCAGTCCTCTCTCCCAGTTGGTGACCAGTCCCTCTCCCCAGTGGTGACCAGTCCTCTCTCCCCTGTGGTGACCAGTCCTCTCTCCCAGTGGTGACCAGTCCCTCTCTCCCTATGTGATGTGTAGCCCCGGTGGTGACCAGTCCTCTCTCCTGTGTGATGTGTGCCCCGGTGGTGACCAGTCCTCTCCTCTGTGGTGACCAGTCCTCTCTCTCCCTATGTGATGTTGGTAGCCCCGGATGGTTGACCAGTCCCTCTCTCCTCTGTAGGGTGACCAGTCCCTCTCTCCCCAGTGGTGACCAGTCCTCTCTCTCCCTATGTGATGTGTAGCCCGGTGGTGACCAGTCCTCTCTCCCTGTGGAGACCAGTCCTCTCTCCCAGTGGTGACCAGTCCTCTCTCCCCATGTGATGTGAGCCCCGGTAGTCCGTCTCTCCCCTGTGGTGACCAGTCCTCTCTCCCTATGTGATGTAGCCCGGTGGTGACCAGTCCTGCTCCCCTGCTGCTGAGGTGGTGAAGTCATCAGTGTTGCCTCAGGTAGACATCGTACCCAGCAGTAACATCAAGGATATCATCAGACAGTACGACTCTCCTCCGCCCGTGACTGATGCCCTACCGCCCGGCAAGAGGTCAGAGGTCACACACACACACAGTGCTCAGCATCATGAAAACTCTATTCTGACTCCAGACTACTCTGCTTCTATTCAGTTTCCATTCAGCTTCTATTAAATTTGCATATTCCATTCATCCTTATTCAGTCCGTTTTATTCATTCTTTTTTTACCTTTTATTTCACCTTTATTTAACCAGGTATTGATATATTATATATATAACCCTAACCCTTTATTTAACCAGGTATTTATATATTATATATATAACCCTAACCCTTTATTTAACCAGGTATTGATATATTATATATATAACCCTAACCCTTTATTTAACCAGGTATTTATATATATATATATAACCTAACCCTTTATTTAACCAGGTATTGATATATTATATATATAACCCTAACCCTTTATTTAACCAGGTATTGATATATTATATATATAACCCTAACCCTTTATTTAACCAGGTATTGATATATTATATATATAACCCTAACCCTTTATTTAACCAGGTATTGATATATTATATATATAACCCTTTATTTAACCAGGTATTGATATATTATATATATAACCCTTTATTTAACCAGGTATTTATATATTATATATATAACCCTTTATTTAACCAGGTATTGATATATTATATATATAACCCTTTATTTAACCAGGTATTGATATATTATATATATAACCCTAACCCTTTATTTAACCAGGTATTGATATATTATATATATAACCCTAACCCTTTATTTAACCAGGTATTGATATATTATATATATAACCCTTTATTTAACCAGGCATATATATAAATACCTGCCAACAGTGCTATATATAAATACCCTGGTTAAATAAATATTATATATATAACCCTTTATTTAACCAGGTATTTATATATTATATATATAGCCTACCTTTATTTAACCAGGTATTGATATATTATATATATAACCCTTTATTTAACCAGGTATTTATATATTATATATATAACCCTTTATTTAACCAGGTATTGATATATTATATACATAACCCTTTATTTAACCAGGTATTGATATATTATATACATAACCCTTTATTTAACCAGGTATTTATATATTATATATATAACCCTAACCCTTTATTTAACCAGGTATTGATATATTATATATATAACCCTAACCCTTTATTTAACCAGGTATTTATATATTATATATATAACCTAACCCTTTATTTAACCAGGTATTGATATATATATATATACCCTAACCCTTTATTTAACCAGGTATTGATATATTATATATATAAGCCTAACCTTATTTAACCAGGTATTTATATATTATATATAACCCTTTATTTAACCAGGTATTGATATATTATATACATAACCCTTTATTTAACCAGGTATGTATATATTATATATATAACCCTTTATTTAACCAGGTATTGATATATTATATATATAACCCTTTATTTAACCAGGTATTTATATATTATATATATAACCCTTTATTTAACCAGGTATTGATATATTATATATATAACCCTAACCCTTTATTTAACCAGGTATTGATATATTATATATATAACCCTTTATTTAACCAGGTATTGATATATTATATATATAACCCTAACCCTTTATTTAACCAGGTATTTATATATTATATATATAACCCTAACCCTTTATTTAACCAGGTATTGATATATTATATATATAACCCTAACCCTTTATTTAACCAGGTATTGATATATTATATATATAACCCTTTATTTAACCAGGTATTGATATATTATATATATAACCCTTTATTTAACCAGGTATTTATATATTATATATATAACCCTTTATTTAACCAGGTATTGATATATTATATATATAACCCTTTATTTAACCAGGTATTGATATATTATATATATAACCCTTTTATTTAACCAGGTATTTATATATTATATATATAACCCTTTATTTAACCAGGTATTGATATATTATATATATAACCCTTTATTTAACCAGGTATTGATATATTATATATATAACCCTTTATTTAACCAGGTATTGATATATTATATATATAACCCTAACCCTTTATTTAACCAGGTATTTATATATTATATATATAACCCTAACCCTTTATTTAACCAGGTATTATATATTATATAACCCTAACCCTTTATTTAACCAGGTATTGATATATTATATATATAACCCTTTATTTAACCAGGTATTGATATATTATATATATAACCCTAACCCTTTATTTAACCAGGTATTTATATATGTATAACCCTAACCCTTTATTTAACCAGGTCATTTTAAGTATATTATATATATAACCCTAACCCTTTATTTAACCAGGTATTGATATATTATATATATAACCCTAACCCTTTATTTAACCAGGTATTGTATATATTATATATATAACCCTAACCCTTTATTTAACCAGGTATTTATATATATATATCCTAACCCTTTATTTAACCAGGTATTTATATATTATATATATAACCCTAACCCTTTATTTAACCAGGTATTTATATATTATATACATAACCCTTTATTTAACCAGGTATTTATATATTATATATATAACCCTAACCCTTTATTTAACCAGGTATTGATATATTATATATATAACCCTAACCCCCTTTATTTAACCAGGTATTTATATGTTATATACCCTAACCCTTTATTTAACCAGGTATTTATATATTATATATATAACCCTTTATTTAACCAGGTATATTGATATATTATATATATTAACCCTAACCCTTTATTTAACCAGGTATTGATATATTATATATATAACCCT